>NW_027480592.1:308121-616242 GCF_051401765.1 Calliopsis andreniformis | reverse complement strand
ATCATAGTAACCATAATAATAAGCATAATAAACTTGGAAGCAATCATAATAACCATTACGATGGACATAAAAACCATAATAAACTTAACAGCCATAACAATCTGACTAATAATCATAATAACCACACTATCAACCATAATAATCATAGTAATCGTCATAATAACCACAAGAATCATAACAATCGTAATAATAATCATAATAATCATAGCAACAATCATAATAGCCGCAATAATCATAGTAATAGTTATACCAACTGTAATAATCATAACATCGAAATAATAAACAGAATTATCATGGAAATAACCTTAATAATCGTTATTATAGCCATAATAATCGTAATAGTCATAATCACAAGAATAATCTTAGTGATGATCATAATATTCGTCATAATCATACTATGAAACATAATAACCGTAATAATCATAATAATAACCATAATAAACTTGGCAACAATCATAATAACCATTATAAGAGCAATTAAAACCATAATAATAGTAATAGCCATAATAATCTAAATGATAATCTTATTAACCACACTGTCAACCATAATAATCGTAGTAATCGACATAATAACCACAACAATCATGACAATCGTAATAATAATCGTAATAATCATAGCAACAGTCATAATAGTCGTAATAATCGTAGTAATAGTTATGCTAACTGTAGTAATCATAACATCGAAATAATAAACAGAATTATCATAGAAATAACCTTAATAATCGTTATTATAACCATAATAATCGTAATAGTCATAATCACCAGAATAATCTTACTGATGATCATAATATTCGTCATAATCACACTATGAAACATAATAATCGTAATAATCATAATAATAACCATAATAAACGTGAAAACGATAATAATAACCATTATAATGGCCATAAAAACCATAATAATCATAATAGCCATAATAATCTGAATGATAATCATAATAACCATACTATCAACCATAATAATCATAGTAATCGTCATAATAACCACAACAATCATAACAATCGTAATAATAATCATAATAATCATAGCAACAGTCAAAATAGTCGTAATAGTCACAGTAATAGTTATACTAACTATAATAATCATAACATCGTTATAATAAACAGAATAATCTTCGAAATAACCTTAATAATCACTATTATAGCAATAACAATCGTAATAGTCATAATCACCAGAATAATCTTAGTGATGATTATAATATTCGTCATAATCACACTATGAAACATAATAATCGTAATAATCATAATAATAACCATAATAAACTTGGAAACAATCATAATAACCATTGTAATAGCCATGAAAACCATAATAATTGTAATAGCCATAATAATCTAAATTTTAATCATAATAACCACACTGTCAACCATAATAATCATAGTAATCGTCATAATAACCACAACAATCATAACAATCGTAATAATAATCGTAATAATCATAGCAACAGTCATAATAGTCGTAATAATCGTAGTAATAGTTATGCTAACTGTAGTAGCCATAACATCGAAATAATAAACAGAATTATCATGGAAATAACCTTAATAATCGTTATTATAGCCATAATAATCGTAATAGTCATAATCACCAGAATAATCTTAGTGATGATCATAATATTCGTCATAATCATACTATAAAACATAATAATCATAATAATCATGATAGTAACCATAATAAAAATGGAAACAATCATAATAACCATTAAAATGGCCATAACAGCCATAATAATCATAATAGCCATAATAATCTGAATGATAATCATAATAACCATACTATCAACCATAATAATCATAATAACCGTCATAATAACCACAAAAATCATAGCAATCATAATAATAATTATGGTAATAGTAGCAACAACCATAATAGCCGTAATAATCATAGTAAGAGTTAGACTAACTGTAATAATCATAACAAACGTAATAATAAACAGAATTGTCATGGAAACAACATTAATAATCGTTATTATAGCCATAATAATCGTCATAGACAAAACCACCAGAATAATCATAGTGATGATCATAATATTCGTCATAATCATACTATGAAACATAATAATCATAATAACCATAATAATAACCATAATAAACTTGAAAACGACCATAATAACCATTTTAATGGCCATAAAAACCATAATAATCATAATAGCCATAATAATCTGAATGATAATCATAATAACCATACTATCAACCATAATAATCATAGTAATCGTCATAATAACCACAACAATCATAACAATCGTAATAATAATCATAATAATCATAGCAACAGTTAAAATAGTCGTAATGGTCATAGTAATAGTTATACTAACTGTAATTATCATAACATCGTTATAATAAACAGAATAATCTTCGAAATAACCTTAATAATCATTATTATAGCAGTAACTTTAGTGATAGACATAATCACCAGAATAATCTGAGTGATGATCATAACATTCGTCATAATCATACTATGAAACATAATAATCATAATAATCATGATAAGAACCATAATAATCTTGGAAACAATCCTAATAACCATTATAATGGCCATAAAAACCCTAATAATCGTAATAGCCATAATAATCTGAATGATAATCAAAATAACCATACTATCAAACATAATAATCATAGTAACCGTCATAAGAACCACAAAAATCATAACAATCATAATAATAACCATAATAAACCTGGAAAAATCGGAATAACCATTATGATAGCCATAAAAACCATATTAATCATAATAGCCGTTATAATCTTAGTGATGATCATAATATTCGTCATAATCGTACTAGGAACCATAATAATCGTAATAATCATAATAATAACCATAATAAACTTGAAAACAATCATAATAACACTTATAATGGCCATAAAAACCATAATAACCATAATAGGCATAATAATCTAAATGATAAACATAATAACCATACTATCAACCATAATAATCATAGTAATCGTCATAATAACCACAACAATCATAACAATCGTAATAATAATCATAATAATCATAGCAACAGTTAAAATAGTCGTAATAGTCATAGTAATAGTTATACCAACTGTAATAATCATAACATCGAAATAATAAACAGAATTATCATGGAAATAACCTTAATAATCGTTATTATAGCCATAATAATCGTAATAGTCATAATCACCAAAATAATCTTAGTGATTATGATAATATACGTCATAATCATACTATGAAACATAATAACCATAATAATCATAATAAGAACCATAATAAACCTGGAAAGAATCATAATAACCAATATAATGGCCATAAAAACCATAATAATCATAATAGCCATAATAATCTAAATGATAATCTTAATAACCATACTGTCAACCAGAATAATCATAGTAATCGTCATAATAATATCCACAACAATCATAACAATCGTAATAATAATCATAATAATCATAGCAACAGTCATAAGAGTCGTAATAATCATAGTAATAGTTACGCTAACTGTAGTAATCATAACATCGAAATAATAAACCGAATTTTCATGGAAATAGCTTTAATAACCGTTATTATAGCAATAATAATCGTAATAGCCATAACCACCAGAATAATCTTAGTGATGGTCATAATATTCGTCATAATCACACTATGAAACATAATAATCGTAATAATCATAATAATAACCATAATAAACTTGGAAACAATCATAATAACCGTTATAATAGCAATGAAAACCATAATAATAGTAATAGCCATAATAATCTAAATGATAATCATAATAACCACACTGTCAACCATAATAATCATAGTAATCGACATAATAACCACAACAATCATGACAATCGTAATAAAAATCGTAATAATCGTAGCAACAGTCATAATAGACGTAATAGTCGTAGTAATAGTTATGCTAACTGTAGTAATCATAACATCGAAATAATAAGCAGAATTATCATGGAAATAACCTTAATAATCGTTATTATAGCCATAATAATCGTAATAGTCATAATCACAAGAATAATCTTAGTGATGATCATAATATTCGTCATAATCATACTATGAAACATAATAACCGTAATAATCATAATAATAACCATAATAAACTTGGCAACAATCATAATAACCATTATAAGAGCAATGAAAACCATAATAATAGTAATAGCCATAATAATCTAAATGATAATCTTAATAACCACACTGTCAACCATAATAATCGTAGTAATCGACAATAATAACCACAACAATCATGACAATCGTAATAATAATCGTAATAATCATAGCAACAGTCATAATAGTCGTAATAATCGTAGTAATAGCTATGCTAACTGTAGTAATCATAACATCGAAATAATAAACAGAATTATCATAGAAATAACCTTAATAATCGTTATTATAACCATAATAATCGTAATAGTCATAATCACCAGAAGAATCTTACTGATGATCATAATATTCGTCATAATCACACTATGAAACATAATAATCGTAATAATCATAATAATAACCATAATAAACCTGAAAACGATCATAATAACCATTATAATGGCCATAAAAACCATAATAATCATAATAGCCATAATAATCTGAATGAGAATCATAATAACCATACTATCAACCATAATAATCATAGTAATCGTCATAATAACCACAACAATCATAACAATCGTAATAATAATCATAATAATCATAGCAACAGTCAAAATAGTCGTAATAGTCACAGTAATAGTTATACTAACTATAATAATCATAACATCGTTATAATAAACAGAATAATCTTCGAAATAACCTTAATAATCATTATTATAGCAATAACAATCGTAATAGTCATAATCACCAGAATAATCTTAGTGATGATTATAATATTCGTCATAATCACACTATGAAACATAATAATCGTAATAATCATAATAATAACCATAATAAACTTGGAAACAATCATAATAACCATTGTAATAGCCATGAAAACCATAATAATTGTAATAGCCATAATAATCTAAATTTTAATCATAATAACCACACTGTCAACCATAATAATCATAGTAATCGTCATAATAACCACAACAATCATAACAACCGTAATAATAAGCATACTAATCATAGCAACAGTCTCAAAAGTCGTAATAACCATAGTAATAGTTATGCTAACTGTAGTAGCCATAACATCGAAATAATAAACAGAATTATCATGGAAATAACCTTAATAATCGTTATTATAGCCATAATAATCGTCATAGTCAAAACCACCAGAATAATCTTAGTGATGGTCACAATATTCGTCATAATCATACTATGAAACATAATAATCATAGTAACCATAATAATAAGCATAATAAACTTGGAAGCAATCATAATAACCATTACGATGGACATAAAAACCATAATAAACTTAACAGCCATAACAATCTGACTAATAATCATAATAAACACACTATCAACCATAATAATCATAGTAATCGTCATAATAACCACAAGAATCATAACAATCGCAATAATAATCATAATAATCATAGCAACAATCATAATAGCCGCAATAATCATAGTAATAGTTATACCAACTGTAATAATCATAACATCGAAATAATAAACAGAATTATCATGGAAATAACCTTAATAATCGTTATTATAGCCATAATAATCGTAATAGTCATAATCACCAAAATAATCTTAGTGATTATGATAATATACGTCATAATCATACTATGAAACATAATAACCATAATAATCATAATAATAACCATAATAAACTTGGAAACAATCATAATAACCATCATAATGGCCATAAAAACCATAATAATCGTAATAGCCATAATAACCTGCATGATAATCATAATAACCATACTATCAACCATAATAATGATAGTAAACGTCATAATAGCCACAAAAATCATAACAATCATAATAATAACTATGATAATCGTAGCAACAATCATAATAGCCGTAATAATCGTAGTAATAGTTAGACTAACTCTAATAATCATAACAACGTAATAATAAACAGAATTACCTTGAAAATAACATTAATAATCGTTATTATAGCCATAATAATCGTCATAGTCAAAACCACCAGAATAATCTTAGTGATGGTAATAATATTCGTCATAATCATACTATGAAACATAATGATCATAGTAACCATAATAATAAGCATAATAAACTTGGAAGCAATCATAATAACCATTACGATGGACATAAAAACCATAATAAACTTAACAGCCATAACAATCTGACTAATAATCATAATAACCACACTATCAACCATAATAATCATAGTAATCGTCATAATAACCACAAGAATCATAACAATCGTAATAATAATCATAATAATAATAGCAACAATCATAATAGCCGCAATAATCATAGTAATATTTATACCAACTGTAATAATCATAACATCGAAATAATAAACAGAATTATCATGGAAATAACCTTAATAATCGTTATTATAGCCATAATAATCGTAATAGTCATAATCACCAAAATAATATTAGTGATTATGGTAATATACGTCATAATCATACTATGAAACATAATAACCATAATAATCATAATAAGAACCATAATAAACCTGGAAAGAATCATAATAACCAATATAATGGCCATAAAAACCATAATAATCATAATAGCCATAATAATCTAAATGATAATCTTAATAACCACACTGTCAACCATAATAATCGTAGTAATCGACATAATAACCACAACAATCATGACAATCGTAATAATAATCGTAATAATCATAGCAACAGTCATAATAGTCGTAATAATCGTAGTAATAGTTATGCTAACTGTAGTAATCATAACATCGAAATAATAAACAGAATTATCATAGAAATAACCTTAATAATCGTTATTATAACCATAATAATCGTAATAGTCATAATCACCAGAATAATCTTACTGATGATCATAATATTCGTCATAATCACACTATGAAACATAATAATCGTAATAATCATAATAATAACCATAATAAACTTGAAAACGATAATAATAACCATTATAATGGCCATAAAAACCATAATAATCATAATAGCCATAATAATCTGAATGATAATCATAATAACCACTCTGTCAACCATAATAACCATAGTAATCGACATAATAACCACAACAATCATGACAATCGTAATAATAATCGTAATAATCATAGCAACAGTCATAATAGCCGTAATAGCCGTAATAATAGTTAGACTAACTCTAGTAATCATAACAACGTAATAATAAACAGAATTACCTTGGAAACAACATTAATAATCGTTATTATAGCCATAATAATCGTCATAGTCAAAACCACCAGAATAGTCTTAGTGATCATCATAATATTCGTCATAATCATACTATGAAACATAATAATCATAGTAACCATAATAATAACCATAATAAACTTGGAAGCAATCATAATATCCATTATGATGGACATAAAAACCATAATAAACGTAACAGCCATAATAATCTAACTAATAATCATAATAACCACACTATCAGCCATAATAATCATAGTAATCGTCGTAATAACCACAAGAATAATAACATTCGTAATAATAATCATAATAATCATAGCGACAACCATAATAGCCGCAATAATCATAGTAATAGTTATACTAACTATAATAATCATAACATCGTAGTAATAAACACAATTGTCATGGAAATAACCTTTATAATCGTTATTATAACCATAATAATCGTTATAGTCATAATCACCAGAATAATCTTAGTGATGATCATAATATTCGTCATAATCACACTATGAAACATAATAATCGTAATAAACATAATAATAACCATAATAAACTTGGAAGCAATCATAATAACCATTATAATAGCCATAAAAACCATAATAACCATAATAGGGGTAATAATATAAATGATAATCATAATAACCACACTATCAACCATAATAATCATAGTAATCGCCATAATAACTACAACAATCATAACAATCGTAATAATAATCATAATAATCAAAGCAAAGGTCATAATAGTCGTAATAATCATAGTAATAGTTATGCTAACTGTAGTAAACGTAACATCGAAATAATAAACAGAATTATCATGGAAATAACCTTAATAATCGTTATTATAGCCATAATAATCGTAATAGTCATAATCACCATAATAATCTCAGTGATGACCATAATATTCGTCATGATCACACTATGAAACATAATAATCATAGTAACCATAATAATAAGCATAATAAACTTGGAAGCAATCATAATAACCATTACGATGGACATAAAAACCATAATAAACTTAACAGCCATAACAATCTGACTAATAATCATAATAACCACACTATCAACCATAATAATCATAGTAATCGTCATAATAACCACAAGAATCATAACAATCGTAATAATAATCATAATAATCATAGCAACAATCATAATAGCCGCAATAATCATAGTAATAGTTATACCAACTGTAATAATCATAACATCGAAATAATAAACAGAATTATCATGGAAATAACCTTAATAATCGTTATTATAGCCATAATAATCGTAATAGACATAATCACAAGAATAATCTTAGTGATGATCATAATATTCGTCATAATCATACTATGAAACATAATAACCGTAATAATCATAATAATAACCATAATAAACTTGGCAACAATCATAATAACCATTATAAGAGCAATTAAAACCATAATAATAGTAATAGCCATAATAATCTAAATGATAATCTTATTAACCACACTGTCAACCATAATAATCGTAGTAATCGACATAATAACCACAACAATCATGACAATCGTAATAATAATCGTAATAATCATAGCAACAGTCATAATAGTCGTAATAATCGTAGTAATAGTTATGCTAACTGTAGTAATCATAACATCGAAATAATAAACAGAATTATCATAGAAATAACCTTAATAATCGTTATTATAACCATAATAATCGTAATAGTCATAATCACCAGAATAATCTTACTGATGATCATAATATTCGTCATAATCACACTATGAAACATAATAATCGTAATAATCATAATAATAACCATAATAAACGTGAAAACGATAATAATAACCATTATAATGGCCATAAAAACCATAATAATCATAATAGCCATAATAATCTGAATGATAATCATAATAACCATACTATCAACCATAATAATCATAGTAATCGTCATAATAACCACAACAATCATAACAATCGTAATAATAATCATAATAATCATAGCAACAGTCAAAATAGTCGTAATAGTCACAGTAATAGTTATACTAACTATAATAATCATAACATCGTTATAATAAACAGAATAATCTTCGAAATAACCTTAATAATCATTATTATAGCAATAACAATCGTAATAGTCATAATCACCAGAATAATCTTAGTGATGATTATAATATTCGTCATAATCACACTATGAAACATAATAATCGTAATAATCATAATAATAACCATAATAAACTTGGAAACAATCATAATAACCATTGTAATAGCCATGAAAACCATAATAATTGTAATAGCCATAATAATCTAAATTTTAATCATAATAACCACACTGTCAACCATAATAATCATAGTAATCGTCATAATAACCACAAGAATCATAACAATCGTAATAATAATCATAATAATCATAGCAACAATCATAATAGCCGCAATAATCATAGTAATAGTTATACTAACTGTAATAATCATAACATCGTAGTAATAAACAGAATTGTCATGGAAATAACCTTTATAATCGTTATTATAACCATAATAATCGTTATAGTCATAATCACCAGAATATTCTTAGTGATGACCATAATATTCGTCGTAATCATACTATAAAACATAATAATCATAATAATCATAATAATACCCATAATAAACTTCGAAAAATCGGAATAACCATTATGATGCCATAACAGCCATAATAATCATAATAGCCATAATAATCTGAATGATAATCATAATAACCATACTATCAACCATAATAATCATAATAACCGTCATAATAACCACAAAAATCATAGCAATCATAATAATAATTATGGTAATAGTAGCAACAACCATAATAGCCGTAATAATCATAGTAAGAGTTAGACTAACTGTAATAATCATAACAAACCACACTGTCAACCATAATAATCATAGTAATCGTCATAATAACCACAACAATCATAACAATCGTAATAATAAGCATACTAATCATAGCAACAGTCACAAAAGTCGTAATAACCATAGTAATAGTTATGCTAACTGTAGTAGCCATAACATCGAAATAATAAACAGAATTATCATGGAAATAACCTTAATAATCGTTATTATAGCCATAATAATCGTAATAGTCATAATCACCAGAATAATCTTAGTGATGATCATAATATTCGTCATAATCATACTATAAAACATAATAATCATAATAATCATGATAGTAACCATAATAAAAATGGAAACAATCATAATAACCATTAAAATGGCCATAAAAGCCATAATAATCATAATAGCCATAATAATCTGAATGATAATCATAATAACCATACTATCAACCATAATAATCATAATAACCGTCATAATAACCACAAAAATCATAGCAATCATGATAATAATTATGGTAATAGTAGCAACAATCATAATAGCCGTAATAATCATAGTAAGAGTTAGACTAACTGTAATAATCATAACAAACGTAATAATAAACAGGATTGTCATGGAAACAACATTAATAATCGTTATTATAGCCATAATAATCGTCATAGACAAAACCACCAGAATAATCATAGTGATGATCATAATATTCGTCATAATCATACTATGAAACATAATAATCATAATAACCATAATAATAACCATAATAAACTTGAAAACGATCATAATAACCATTTTAATGGCCATAAAAACCATAATAATCATAATAGCCATAATAATCTGAATGATAATCATAATAACCATACTATCAACCATAATAATCATAGTAATCGTCATAATAACCACAACAATCATAACAATCGTAATAATAATCATAATAATCATAGCAACAGTTAAAATAGTCGTAATAGTCATAGTAATAGTGATACTAACTGTAATAATCATAACATCATTATAATAAACAGAATAATCTTCGAAATAACCTTAATAACCATTATTATAGCAATAACAATCGTAATAGTCATAATCACCAGAATAATCTGAGTGATGATCATAATATTCGTCATAATCATACTATGAAACATAATAACCGTAATAATCATAATAATAACCATAATAAACTTGGCAACAATCATAATAACCATTATAAGAGCAATGAAAACCATAATAATAGTAATAGCCATAATAATCTAAATGATAATCTTAATAACCACACTGTCAACCATAATAATCGTAGTAATCGACATAATAACCACAACAATCATGACAATCGTAATAATAATCGTAATAATCATAGCAACAGTCATAATAGTCGTAATAATCGTAGTAATAGTTATGCTAACTGTAGTAATCATAACATCGAAATAATAAACAGAATTATCATAGAAATAACCTTAATAATCGTTATTATAACCATAATAATCGTAATAGTCATAATCACCAGAATAATCTTACTGATGATCATAATATTCGTCATAATCACACTATGAAACATAATAATCGTAATAATCATAATAATAACCATAATAAACTTGAAAACGATAATAATAACCATTATAATGGCCATAAAAACCATAATAATCATAATAGCCATAATAATCTGAATGATAATCATAATAACCACTCTGTCAACCATAATAACCATAGTAATCGACATAATAACCACAACAATCATGACAATCGTAATAATAATCGTAATAATCATAGCAACAGTCATAATAGCCGTAGTAGCCGTAATAATAGTTAGACTAACTCTAGTAATCATAACAACGTAATAATAAACAGAATTACCTTGGAAACAACATTAATAATCGTTATTATAGCCATAATAATCGTCATAGTCAAAACCACCAGAATAGTCTTAGTGATCATCATAATATTCGTCATAATCATACTATGAAACATAATAATCATAGTAACCATAATAATAACCATAATAAACTTGGAAGCAATCATAATATCCATTATGATGGACATAAAAACCATAATAAACGTAACAGCCATAATAATCTAACTAATAATCATAATAACCACACTATCAGCCATAATAATCATAGTAATCGTCGTAATAACCACAAGAATCATAACATTCGTAATAATAATCATAATAATCATAGCGACAACCATAATAGCCGCAATAATCATAGTAATAGTTATACTAACTATAATAATCATAACATCGTAGTAATAAACACAATTGTCATGGAAATAACCTTTATAATCGTTATTATAACCATAATAATCGTTATAGTCATAATCACCAGAATAATCTTAGTGATGATCATAATATTCGTCATAATCACACTATGAAACATAATAATCGTAATAAACATAATAATAACCATAATAAACTTGGAAGCAATCATAATAACCATTATAATAGCCATAAAAACCATAATAACCATAATAGGGGTAATAATATAAATGATAATCATAATAACCACACTATCAACCATAATAATCATAGTAATCGCCATAATAACTACAACAATCATAACAATCGTAATAATAATCATAATAATCAAAGCAAAGGTCATAATAGTCGTAATAATCATAGTAATAGTTATGCTAACTGTAGTAAACGTAACATCGAAATAATAAACAGAATTATCATGGAAATAACCTTAATAATCGTTATTATAGCCATAATAATCGTAATAGTCATAATCACCATAATAATCTCAGTGATGACCATAATATTCGTCATGATCACACTATGAAACATAATAATCATAGTAACCATAATAATAAGCATAATAAACTTGGAAGCAATCATAATAACCATTACGATGGACATAAAAACCATAATAAACTTAACAGCCATAACAATCTGACTAATAATCATAATAACCACACTATCAACCATAATAATCATAGTAATCGTCATAATAACCACAAGAATCATAACAATCGTAATAATAATCATAATAATCATAGCAACAATCATAATAGCCGCAATAATCATAGTAATAGTTATACCAACTGTAATAATCATAACATCGAAATAATAAACAGAATTATCATGGAAATAACCTTAATAATCGTTATTATAGCCATAATAATCGTAATAGTCATAATCACAAGAATAATCTTAGTGATGATCATAATATTCGTCATAATCATACTATGAAACATAATAACCGTAATAATCATAATAATAACCATAATAAACTTGGCAACAATCATAATAACCATTATAAGAGCAATTAAAACCATAATAATAGTAATAGCCATAATAATCTAAATGATAATCTTAATAACCACACTGTCAACCATAATAATCGTAGTAATCGACATAATAACCACAACAATCATGACAATCGTAATAATAATCGTAATAATCATAGCAACAGTCATAATAGTCGTAATAATCGTAGTAATAGTTATGCTAACTGTAGTAATCATAACATCGAAATAATAAACAGAATTATCATAGAAATAACCTTAATAATCGTTATTATAACCATAATAATCGTCATAGACAAAACCACCAGAATAATCATAGTGATGATCATAATATTCGTCATAATCATACTATGAAACATAATAATCATAATAACCATAATAATAACCATAATAAACTTGAAAACGATCATAATAACCATTTTAATGGCCATAAAAACCATAATAATCATAATAGCCATAATAATCTGAATGATAATCATAATAACCATACTATCAACCATAATAATCATAGTAATCGTCATAATAACCACAACAATCATAACAATCGTAATAATAATCATAATAATCATAGCAACAGTTAAAATAGTCGTAATAGTCATAGTAATAGTGATACTAACTGTAATAATCATAACATCGTTATAATAAACAGAATAATCTTCGAAATAACCTTAATAACCATTATTATAGCAATCACAATCGTAATAGTCATAATCACCAGAATAATCTGAGTGATGATCATAATATTCGTCATAATCATACTATGAAACATAATAACCGTAATAATCATAATAATAACCATAATAAACTTGGCAACAATCATAATAACCATTATAAGAGCAATGAAAACCATAATAATAGTAATAGCCATAATAATCTAAATGATAATCTTAATAACCACACTGTCAACCATAATAATCGTAGTAATCGACATAATAACCACAACAATCATGACAATCGTAATAATAATCGTAATAATCATAGCAACAGTCATAATAGTCGTAATAATCGTAGTAATAGTTATGCTAACTGTAGTAATCATAACATCGAAATAATAAACAGAATTATCATAGAAATAACCTTAATAATCGTTATTATAACCATAATAATCGTAATAGTCATAATCACCAGAATAATCTTACTGATGATCATAATATTCGTCATAATCACACTATGAAACATAATAATCGTAATAATCATAATAATAACCATAATAAACTTGAAAACGATAATAATAACCATTATAATGGCCATAAAAACCATAATAATCATAATAGCCATAATAATCTGAATGATAATCATAATAACCATACTATCAACCATAATAATCATAGTAATCGTCATAATAACCACAACAATCATAACAATCGTAATAATAATCATAATAATCATAGCAACAGTCAAAATAGTCGTAATAGTCACAGTAATAGTTATACTAACTATAATAATCATAACATCGTTATAATAAACAGAATAATCTTCGAAATAACCTTAATAATCATTATTATAGCAATAACAATCGTAATAGTCATAATCACCAGAATAATCTTAGTGATGATTATAATATTCGTCATAATCACACTATGAAACATAATAATCGTAATAATCATAATAATAACCATAATAAACTTGGAAACAATCATAATAACCATTGTAATAGCCATGAAAACCATAATAATTGTAATAGCCATAATAATCTAAATTTTAATCATAATAACCACACTGTCAACCATAATAATCATAGTAATCGTCATAATAACCACAACAATCATAACAATCGTAATAATAAGCATACTAATCATAGCAACAGTCACAAAAGTCGTAATAACCATAGTAATAGTTATGCTAACTGTAGTAGCCATAACATCGAAATAATAAACAGAATTATCATGGAAATAACCTTAATAATCGTTATTATAGCCATAATAATCGTAATAGTCATAATCACCAGAATAATCTTAGTGATGATCATAATATTCGTCATAATCATACTATAAAACATAATAATCATAATAATCATGATAGTAACCATAATAAAAATGGAAACAATCATAATAACCATTAAAATGGCCATAAAAGCCATAATAATCATAATAGCCATAATAATCTGAATGATAATCATAATAACCATACTATCAACCATAATAATCATAATAACCTTCATAATAACCACAAAAATCATAGCAATCATGATAATAATTATGGTAATAGTAGCAACAATCATAATAGCCGGAATAATCATAGTAAGAGTTAGACTAACTGTAATAATCATAACAAACGTAATAATAAACAGGATTGTCATGGAAACAACATTAATAATCGTTATTATAGCCATAATAATCGTCATAGACAAAACCACCAGAATAATCTTAAAGATGAACATAATATTCGTCATAGTCATACTATGAAACATAATAATCATAGTAACCATAATAATAACCATAATAAACTTGGAAGCAATCATAATAACAATTTTGATGGACATAAAAACCATAATAAACGTAACAGCCATAATAATCTAACTAATAATCATAATAACCACACTATCAACCATAATAATCATAGTAATCGTCATAATAACCACAAGAATCATAACAATCGTAATACTAATCATAATAATCATAGCAACAATCATAATAGCCGCAATAACCATAGTAATAGTTATGCTAACTGTAGTAATCATAACATCGAAATAATAAACAGAATTATCATGGAAATAACCTTAATAATCGTTATTATAGCCATAATATTCGTAATAGTCATAATCACCAGAATAATCTTAGTGATGATCATAATATTCGTCATAATCACACTATGAAACATAATAATCGTAATAATCATAATAGTAACCATAATACACTTGGAAGCAATAATAATAACCATTATAATAGCCATAAAAACCATAATAACCATAATAGGCATAGTAATTTAAATGATAATCATAATAACCACACTATCAACCATAATAATCATAGTAATCGCCATAATAACCACAACAATCATAACAATCGTAATAATAATCATAATAATCATAGCAACAGTTAAAATAGTCGTAATAGTCATAGTAATAGTGATACTAACTGTAATAATCATAACATCGTTATAATAAACAGAATAATCTTCGAAATAACCTTAATAACCATTATTATAGCAATAACAATCGTAATAGTCATAATCACCAGAATAATCTGAGTGATGATCATAATATTCGTCATAATCATACTATGAAACATAATAACCGTAATAATCATAATAATAACCATAATAAACTTGGCAACAATCATAATAACCATTATAAGAGCAATGAAAACCATAATAATAGTAATAGCCATAATAATCTAAATGATAATCTTAATAACCACACTGTCAACCATAATAATCGTAGTAATCGACATAATAACCACAACAATCATGACAATCGTAATAATAATCGTAATAATCATAGCAACAGTCATAATAGTCGTAATAATCGTAGTAATAGTTATGCTAACTGTAGTAATCATAACATCGAAATAATAAACAGAATTATCATAGAAATAACCTTAATAATCGTTATTATAACCATAATAATCGTAATAGTCATAATCACCAGAATAATCTTACTGATGATCATAATATTCGTCATAATCACACTATGAAACATAATAATCGTAATAATCATAATAATAACCATAATAAACTTGAAAACGATAATAATAACCATTATAATGGCCATAAAAACCATAATAATCATAATAGCCATAATAATCTGAATGATAATCATAATAACCACTCTGTCAACCATAATAACCATAGTAATCGACATAATAACCACAACAATCATGACAATCGTAATAATAATCGTAATAATCATAGCAACAGTCATAATAGCCGTAATAGCCGTAATAATAGTTAGACTAACTCTAGTAATCATAACAACGTAATAATAAACAGAATTACCTTGGAAACAACATTAATAATCGTTATTATAGCCATAATAATCGTCATAGTCAAAACCACCAGAATAGTCTTAGTGATCATCATAATATTCGTCATAATCATACTATGAAACATAATAATCATAGTAACCATAATAATAACCATAATAAACTTGGAAGCAATCATAATATCCATTATGATGGACATAAAAACCATAATAAACGTAACAGCCATAATAATCTAACTAATAATCATAATAACCACACTATCAGCCATAATAATCATAGTAATCGTCGTAATAACCACAAGAATAATAACATCCGTAATAATAATCATAATAATCATAGCGACAACCATAATAGCCGCAATAATCATAGTAATAGTTATACTAACTATAATAATCATAACATCGTAGTAATAAACACAATTGTCATGGAAATAACCTTTATAATCGTTATTATAACCATAATAATCGTTATAGTCATAATCACCAGAATAATCTTAGTGATGATCATAATATTCGTCATAATCACACTATGAAACATAATAATCGTAATAAACATAATAATAACCATAATAAACTTGGAAGCAATCATAATAACCATTATAATAGCCATAAAAACCATAATAACCATAATAGGGGTAATAATATAAATGATAATCATAATAACCACACTATCAACCATAATAATCATAGTAATCGCCATAATAACTACAACAATCATAACAATCGTAATAATAATCATAATAATCAAAGCAAAGGTCATAATAGTCGTAATAATCATAGTAATAGTTATGCTAACTGTAGTAAACGTAACATCGAAATAATAAACAGAATTATCATGGAAATAACCTTAATAATCGTTATTATAGCCATAATAATCGTAATAGTCATAATCACCATAATAATCTCAGTGATGACCATAATATTCGTCATGATCACACTATGAAACATAATAATCATAGTAACCATAATAATAAGCATAATAAACTTGGAAGCAATCATAATAACCATTACGATGGACATAAAAACCATAATAAACTTAACAGCCATAACAATCTGACTAATAATCATAATAACCACACTATCAACCATAATAATCATAGTAATCGTCATAATAACCACAAGAATCATAACAATCGTAATAATAATCATAATAATCATAGCAACAATCATAATAGCCGCAATAATCATAGTAATAGTTATACCAACTGTAATAATCATAACATCGAAATAATAAACAGAATTATCATGGAAATAACCTTAATAATCGTTATTATAGCCATAATAATCGTAATAGTCATAATCACAAGAATAATCTTAGTGATGATCATAATATTCGTCATAATCATACTATGAAACATAATAACCGTAATAATCATAATAATAACCATAATAAACTTGGCAACAATCATAATAACCATTATAAGAGCAATTAAAACCATAATAATAGTAATAGCCATAATAATCTAAATGATAATCTTATTAACCACACTGTCAACCATAATAATCGTAGTAATCGACATAATAACCACAACAATCATGACAATCGTAATAATAATCGTAATAATCATAGCAACAGTCATAATAGTCGTAATAATCGTAGTAATAGTTATGCTAACTGTAGTAATCATAACATCGAAATAATAAACAGAATTATCATAGAAATAACCTTAATAATCGTTATTATAACCATAATAATCGTAATAGTCATAATCACCAGAATAATCTTACTGATGATCATAATATTCGTCATAATCACACTATGAAACATAATAATCGTAATAATCATAATAATAACCATAATAAACGTGAAAACGATAATAATAACCATTATAATGGCCATAAAAACCATAATAATCATAATAGCCATAATAATCTGAATGATAATCATAATAACCATACTATCAACCATAATAATCATAGTAATCGTCATAATAACCACAACAATCATAACAATCGTAATAATAATCATAATAATCATAGCAACAGTCAAAATAGTCGTAATAGTCACAGTAATAGTTATACTAACTATAATAATCATAACATCGTTATAATAAACAGAATAATCTTCGAAATAACCTTAATAATCACTATTATAGCAATAACAATCGTAATAGTCATAATCACCAGAATAATCTTAGTGATGATTATAATATTCGTCATAATCACACTATGAAACATAATAATCGTAATAATCATAATAATAACCATAATAAACTTGGAAACAATCATAATAACCATTGTAATAGCCATGAAAACCATAATAATTGTAATAGCCATAATAATCTAAATTTTAATCATAATAACCACACTGTCAACCATAATAATCATAGTAATCGTCATAATAACCACAACAATCATAACAATCGTAATAATAATCGTAATAATCATAGCAACAGTCATAATAGTCGTAATAATCGTAGTAATAGTTATGCTAACTGTAGTAGCCATAACATCGAAATAATAAACAGAATTATCATGGAAATAACCTTAATAATCGTTATTATAGCCATAATAATCGTAATAGTCATAATCACCAGAATAATCTTAGTGATGATCATAATATTCGTCATAATCATACTATAAAACATAATAATCATAATAATCATGATAGTAACCATAATAAAAATGGAAACAATCATAATAACCATTAAAATGGCCATAACAGCCATAATAATCATAATAGCCATAATAATCTGAATGATAATCATAATAACCATACTATCAACCATAATAATCATAATAACCGTCATAATAACCACAAAAATCATAGCAATCATAATAATAATTATGGTAATAGTAGCAACAACCATAATAGCCGTAATAATCATAGTAAGAGTTAGACTAACTGTAATAATCATAACAAACGTAATAATAAACAGAATTGTCATGGAAACAACATTAATAATCGTTATTATAGCCATAATAATCGTCATAGACAAAACCACCAGAATAATCATAGTGATGATCATAATATTCGTCATAATCATACTATGAAACATAATAATCATAATAACCATAATAATAACCATAATAAACTTGAAAACGACCATAATAACCATTTTAATGGCCATAAAAACCATAATAATCATAATAGCCATAATAATCTGAATGATAATCATAATAACCATACTATCAACCATAATAATCATAGTAATCGTCATAATAACCACAACAATCATAACAATCGTAATAATAATCATAATAATCATAGCAACAGTTAAAATAGTCGTAATGGTCATAGTAATAGTTATACTAACTGTAATTATCATAACATCGTTATAATAAACAGAATAATCTTCGAAATAACCTTAATAATCATTATTATAGCAGTAACTTTAGTGATAGACATAATCACCAGAATAATCTGAGTGATGATCATAACATTCGTCATAATCATACTATGAAACATAATAATCATAATAATCATGATAAGAACCATAATAATCTTGGAAACAATCCTAATAACCATTATAATGGCCATAAAAACCCTAATAATCGTAATAGCCATAATAATCTGAATGATAATCAAAATAACCATACTATCAAACATAATAATCATAGTAACCGTCATAAGAACCACAAAAATCATAACAATCATAATAATAACCATAATAAACCTGGAAAAATCGGAATAACCATTATGATAGCCATAAAAACCATATTAATCATAATAGCCGTTATAATCTTAGTGATGATCATAATATTCGTCATAATCGTACTAGGAACCATAATAATCGTAATAATCATAATAATAACCATAATAAACTTGAAAACAATCATAATAACACTTATAATGGCCATAAAAACCATAATAACCATAATAGGCATAATAATCTAAATGATAAACATAATAACCATACTATCAACCATAATAATCATAGTAATCGTCATAATAACCACAACAATCATAACAATCGTAATAATAATCATAATAATCATAGCAACAGTTAAAATAGTCGTAATAGTCATAGTAATAGTTATACCAACTGTAATAATCATAACATCGAAATAATAAACAGAATTATCATGGAAATAACCTTAATAATCGTTATTATAGCCATAATAATCGTAATAGTCATAATCACCAAAATAATCTTAGTGATTATGATAATATACGTCATAATCATACTATGAAACATAATAACCATAATAATCATAATAAGAACCATAATAAACCTGGAAAGAATCATAATAACCAATATAATGGCCATAAAAACCATAATAATCATAATAGCCATAATAATCTAAATGATAATCTTAATAACCATACTGTCAACCAGAATAATCATAGTAATCGTCATAATAATATCCACAACAATCATAACAATCGTAATAATAATCATAATAATCATAGCAACAGTCATAAGAGTCGTAATAATCATAGTAATAGTTACGCTAACTGTAGTAATCATAACATCGAAATAATAAACCGAATTTTCATGGAAATAGCTTTAATAACCGTTATTATAGCAATAATAATCGTAATAGCCATAACCACCAGAATAATCTTAGTGATGGTCATAATATTCGTCATAATCACACTATGAAACATAATAATCGTAATAATCATAATAATAACCATAATAAACTTGGAAACAATCATAATAACCGTTATAATAGCAATGAAAACCATAATAATAGTAATAGCCATAATAATCTAAATGATAATCATAATAACCACACTGTCAACCATAATAATCATAGTAATCGACATAATAACCACAACAATCATGACAATCGTAATAAAAATCGTAATAATCGTAGCAACAGTCATAATAGACGTAATAGTCGTAGTAATAGTTATGCTAACTGTAGTAATCATAACATCGAAATAATAAGCAGAATTATCATGGAAATAACCTTAATAATCGTTATTATAGCCATAATAATCGTAATAGTCATAATCACAAGAATAATCTTAGTGATGATCATAATATTCGTCATAATCATACTATGAAACATAATAACCGTAATAATCATAATAATAACCATAATAAACTTGGCAACAATCATAATAACCATTATAAGAGCAATGAAAACCATAATAATAGTAATAGCCATAATAATCTAAATGATAATCTTAATAACCACACTGTCAACCATAATAATCGTAGTAATCGACAATAATAACCACAACAATCATGACAATCGTAATAATAATCGTAATAATCATAGCAACAGTCATAATAGTCGTAATAATCGTAGTAATAGCTATGCTAACTGTAGTAATCATAACATCGAAATAATAAACAGAATTATCATAGAAATAACCTTAATAATCGTTATTATAACCATAATAATCGTAATAGTCATAATCACCAGAAGAATCTTACTGATGATCATAATATTCGTCATAATCACACTATGAAACATAATAATCGTAATAATCATAATAATAACCATAATAAACCTGAAAACGATCATAATAACCATTATAATGGCCATAAAAACCATAATAATCATAATAGCCATAATAATCTGAATGAGAATCATAATAACCATACTATCAACCATAATAATCATAGTAATCGTCATAATAACCACAACAATCATAACAATCGTAATAATAATCATAATAATCATAGCAACAGTCAAAATAGTCGTAATAGTCACAGTAATAGTTATACTAACTATAATAATCATAACATCGTTATAATAAACAGAATAATCTTCGAAATAACCTTAATAATCATTATTATAGCAATAACAATCGTAATAGTCATAATCACCAGAATAATCTTAGTGATGATTATAATATTCGTCATAATCACACTATGAAACATAATAATCGTAATAATCATAATAATAACCATAATAAACTTGGAAACAATCATAATAACCATTGTAATAGCCATGAAAACCATAATAATTGTAATAGCCATAATAATCTAAATTTTAATCATAATAACCACACTGTCAACCATAATAATCATAGTAATCGTCATAATAACCACAACAATCATAACAACCGTAATAATAAGCATACTAATCATAGCAACAGTCTCAAAAGTCGTAATAACCATAGTAATAGTTATGCTAACTGTAGTAGCCATAACATCGAAATAATAAACAGAATTATCATGGAAATAACCTTAATAATCGTTATTATAGCCATAATAATCGTCATAGTCAAAACCACCAGAATAATCTTAGTGATGGTCACAATATTCGTCATAATCATACTATGAAACATAATAATCATAGTAACCATAATAATAAGCATAATAAACTTGGAAGCAATCATAATAACCATTACGATGGACATAAAAACCATAATAAACTTAACAGCCATAACAATCTGACTAATAATCATAATAAACACACTATCAACCATAATAATCATAGTAATCGTCATAATAACCACAAGAATCATAACAATCGCAATAATAATCATAATAATCATAGCAACAATCATAATAGCCGCAATAATCATAGTAATAGTTATACCAACTGTAATAATCATAACATCGAAATAATAAACAGAATTATCATGGAAATAACCTTAATAATCGTTATTATAGCCATAATAATCGTAATAGTCATAATCACCAAAATAATCTTAGTGATTATGATAATATACGTCATAATCATACTATGAAACATAATAACCATAATAATCATAATAATAACCATAATAAACTTGGAAACAATCATAATAACCATCATAATGGCCATAAAAACCATAATAATCGTAATAGCCATAATAACCTGCATGATAATCATAATAACCATACTATCAACCATAATAATGATAGTAAACGTCATAATAGCCACAAAAATCATAACAATCATAATAATAACTATGATAATCGTAGCAACAATCATAATAGCCGTAATAATCGTAGTAATAGTTAGACTAACTCTAATAATCATAACAACGTAATAATAAACAGAATTACCTTGAAAATAACATTAATAATCGTTATTATAGCCATAATAATCGTCATAGTCAAAACCACCAGAATAATCTTAGTGATGATCATAACATTCGTCATAATCATACTATGAAACATAATAATCATAATAACCATAATAATAACCATAATAAACTTGGAAGCAATCATAATAACCGTTGTGATGGCCATAAAAACCATAATAAACGTAACAGCCATAATAATCTAAATAATAATCATAATAACCACACTATCAACCATAATAATCATAGTAATCGTCATAATAACTCCAACAATCATAACAATCGTAATAATAATCATAATAATCATAGCAACAATCATAATAGCGGCAATAATCATAGTAATAGTTATACTAACTGTAATAATCGTAACATCGTAGTAATAAACAGAATTGTCATGGAAATAACCTTTATAATCGTTATTATAACCATAATAATCGTGATAGTCATAATCACCAGAATAATCTTAGTGATGATCATAATATTCGTCATAATCACACTATGAAACATAATAATCGTAATAATCATAATAATAACCATAATAAACTTGGAAACAATCTTAATAACCATTATAATAGCCATGAAAACCATAATAATTGTAATAGCCAAAATAATCTAAATTATAATCATAATAACCACACTGTCAACCATAATAATCATAGTAATCGTCATAATAACCACTACAATCATGACAATTGTAATAATAATCATAATAATTATAGCAACAGTCATAATAGTAATAGTTATGCTAACTGCAGTAATCATAACATCGAAATAATAAACAGAATTATCATGGAAATAAACTTAATAATCGTTATTATAGCCATAATAATCGTAATAGTAATAATCACCAGAATAATCTTAGTGATGACCATAATATACGTCATAATCATACTATAAAACATAATAATGATAATAATCATAATAATAACCATAATAAACCTGGAAAAATCGTAATAACAATTATGATAGCCATAAAAACTATATTAACCTTAATAGCCATTATAATCTTAGTGATGATCATAATATTCGTCATAATCATACTAGGAACCATAATAATCGTAATAATCATAATAATAACCATAATAAACTTGAAAACGATCAGAATAACCATTATAATGGCCATAAAAACCATAATAATCATAATAGCCATAATAATCTGAATGATAATCATAATAACCATACTATCAACCATAATAATCATAGTAATCGTCATAATAACCACAACAATCATAACAACCGTAATAATAATCATAATAATCATAGCAACAGTTAAAATAGTCGTAATAGTGATAGTAATAGTTATACTAACTGTAATAATCATAACATCGTTATAATAAACAGAATAATCTTCGAAATAACCTTAATAACCATTATTATAGCTATAACAATCGTAATAGTCATAATCACCAGAATAATCTGAGTGATGATCATAATATACGTCATAATCATACTATGAAACATTATTATCATAATAATCATAATAAGAACCATAATAAACTTGGAAACAACCATAGTAACCATTATAATGGCTATAAAAACCATAATAATCGTAATAGCCATAATAATCTGCATGATAATCATAATAACCATACTATGAACCATAATAATAATAGTAACCGTCATAATAACCACAAAAATCATAGCAATCATAATAATAACTATGATAATCGTAGCAACAATCATAATAGCCGTAATAACCGTTGTAATAGTTAGACTAACTCTAATAATCAGAACAACATAATAATAAACAGAATTACCATGGAAATAACATTAATAATCGTTATTATAGCCATAATAATCGTCATAGTCAAAACCACCAGAATAATCTTAGTGATGGTAATAATATTCGTCATAATCATACTATGAAACATAATGATCATAGTAACCATAATAATAAGCATAATAAACTTGGAAGCAATCATAATAACCATTACGATGGACATAAAAACCATAATAAACTTAACAGCCATAACAATCTGACTAATAATCATAATAACCACACTATCAACCATAATAATCATAGTAATCGTCATAATAACCACAAGAATCATAACAATCGTAATAATAATCATAATAATAATAGCAACAATCATAATAGCCGCAATAATCATAGTAATATTTATACCAACTGTAATAATCATAACATCGAAATAATAAACAGAATTATCATGGAAATAACCTTAATAATCGTTATTATAGCCATAATAATCGTAATAGTCATAATCACCAAAATAATATTAGTGATTATGGTAATATACGTCATAATCATACTATGAAACATAATAACCATAATAATCATAATAAGAACCATAATAAACCTGGAAAGAATCATAATAACCAATATAATGGCCATAAAAACCATAATAATCATAATAGCCATAATAATCTAAATGATAATCTTAATAACCACACTGTCAACCAGAATAATCATAGTAATCGTCATAATATCCACAACAATCATAACAATCGTAATAATAATCATAATAATCATAGCAACAGTCATAAGAGTCGTAATAATCATAGTAATAGTTACGCTAACTGTAGTAATCATAACATCGAAATAATAAACCGAATTTTCATGGAAATAGCTTTAATAACCGTTATTATAGCAATAATAATCGTAATAGCCATAACCACCAGAATAATCTTAGTGATGGTCATAATATTCGTCATAATCACACTATGAAACATAATAATCGTAATAATCATAATAATAACCATAATAAACTTGGAAACAATCATAATAACCGTTATAATAGCAATGAAAACCATAATAATAGTAATAGCCATAATAATCTAAATGATAATCATAATAACCACACTGTCAACCATAATAATCATAGTAATCGACATAATAACCACAACAATCATGACAATCGTAATAAAAATCGTAATAATCGTAGCAACAGTCATAATAGACGTAATAGTCGTAGTAATAGTTATGCTAACTGTAGTAATCATAACATCGAAATAATAAGCAGAATTATCATGGAAATAACCTTAATAATCGTTATTATAGCCATAATAATCGTAATAGTCATAATCACAAGAATAATCTTAGTGATGATCATAATATTCGTCATAATCATACTATGAAACATAATAACCGTAATAATCATAATAATAACCATAATAAACTTGGCAACAATCATAATAACCATTATAAGAGCAATGAAAACCATAATAATAGTAATAGCCATAATAATCTAAATGATAATCTTAATAACCACACTGTCAACCATAATAATCGTAGTAATCGACAATAATAACCACAACAATCATGACAATCGTAATAATAATCGTAATAATCATAGCAACAGTCATAATAGTCGTAATAATCGTAGTAATAGTTATGCTAACTGTAGTAATCATAACATCGAAATAATAAACAGAATTATCATAGAAATAACCTTAATAATCGTTATTATAACCATAATAATCGTAATAGTCATAATCACCAGAATAATCTTACTGATGATCATAATATTCGTCATAATCACACTATGAAACATAATAATCGTAATAATCATAATAATAACCATAATAAACCTGAAAACGATCATAATAACCATTATAATGGCCATAAAAACCATAATATTCATAATAGCCACAATTATCTGAATGATAATCATAATAACCATACTATCAACCATAATAATCATAGTAATCGTCATAATAACCACAACAATCATAACAATCGTAATAATAATCATAATAATCATAGCAACAGTCAAAATAGTCGTAATAGTCACAGTAATAGTTATACTAACTATAATAATCATAACATCGTTATAATAAACAGAATAATCTTCGAAATAACCTTAATAATCATTATTATAGCAATAACAATCGTAATAGTCATAATCACCAGAATAATCTTAGTGATGATTATAATATTCGTCATAATCACACTATGAAACATAATAATCGTAATAATCATAATAATAACCATAATAAACTTGGAAGCAATCATAATAACCATTGTAATAGCCATGAAAACCATAATAATTGTAATAGCCATAATAATCTAAATTTTAATCATAATAACCACACTATCAACCATAATAATCATAGTAATCGTCATAATAACCACAACAATCATAACAACCGTAATAATAAGCATAGTAATCATAGCAACAGTCACAAAAGTCGTAATAACCATAGTAATAGTTATGCTAACTGTAGTAGCCATAACATCGAAATAATAAACAGAATTATCATGGAAATAACCTTAATAATCGTTATTATAGCCATAATAATCGTCATAGTCAAAACCACCAGAATAATCTTAGTGATGGTCATAATATTCGTCATAATCATACTATGAAACATAATAATCATAGTAACCATAATAATAAGCATAATAAACTTGGAAGCAATCATAATAACCATTACGATGGACATAAAAACCATAATAAACTTAACAGCCATAACCATCTGACTAATAATCATAATAACCACACTATCAACCATAATAATCATAGTAATCGTCATAATAAACACAAGAATCATAACAATCGCAATAATAATCATAATAATCATAGCAACAATCATAATAGCCGCAATAATCATAGTAATAGTTATACCAACTGTAATAATCATAACATCGAAATAATAAACAGAATTATCATGGAAATAACCTTAATAATCGTTATTATAGCCATAATAATCGTAATAGTCATAATCACCAAAATAATCTTAGTGATTATGATAATATACGTCATAGTCATACTATGAAACATAATAACCATAATAATCATAATAAGAACCATAATAAACCTGGAAAGAATCATAATAAAAAATATAATGGCCATAAAAACCATAATAATCATAATAGCCATAATAATCTAAATGATAATCTTAATAACCACACTGTCAACCAGAATAATCATAGTAATCGTCATAATATCCACAACAATCATAACAATCGTAATAATAATCATAATAATCATAGCAACAGTCATAAGAGTCGTAATAATCATAGTAATAGTTACGCTAACTGTAGTAATGATAACATCGAAATAATAAACCGAATTTTCATGGAAATAGCTTTAATAACCGTTATTATAGCAATAATAATCGTAATAGCCATAACCACCAGAATAATCTTAGTGATGGTCATAATATTCGTCATAATCACACTATGAAACATAATAATCGTAATAATCATAATAATAACCATAATAAACTTGGAAACAATCATAAGAACCGTTATAATAGCAATGAAAACCATAATAATAGTAATAGGCATAATAATCTAAATGATAATCATAATAACCACACTGTCAACCATAATAATCATAGTAATCGTCATAATAACCACAACAATCATGACAATCGTAATAACAATCGTAATAATCATAGCAACAGTCATAATAGTCGTAATAATCATAGTAATAGTTATGCTAAGTGTAGTAATCATAACATCGAAATAATAAACAGAATTACCACGAAAATAACCTTAATAATCGTTATCATAGCCATAATAATCGTAATAGTCATAATCACCAAAATAATCTTTGTGATGATCATCATATTCGTCATAATCATACTATGAAGCATAATAATCATAATAATCATAGCAACAATCATAATAGCGGCAATAATCATAGTAATAGTTATACTAACTGTAATAATCGTAACATCGTAGTAATAAACAGAATTGTCATGGAAATAACCTTTATAATCGTTATTACAACCATAACAATCGTGATAGTCATGATCACCAGAATAATCTTAGTGATGATCATAATATTCGTCATAATCACACTATGAAACATAATAATCGTAATAATCATAATAATAACCATAATAAACTTGGAAACAATCTTAATAACCATTATAATAGCCATGAAAACCATAATAATTGTAATAGCCAAAATAATCTAAATGATAATCATAATAACCACACTGTCAACCATAATAATCGTAGTAATCGTCATAATAACCACTACAATCATGACAATTGTAATAATAATCATAATAATTATAGCAACAGTCATAATAGTAATAGTTATGCTAACTGCGGTAATCATAACATCGAAATAATAAACAGAATTATCATGGAAATAACCTTAATAATCGTTATTATAGCCATAATAATCGTAATAGTCATAATCACCAGAATAATCTTAGTGATGACCATAATATACGTCATAATCATACTATAAAGCATAATAATCATAATAATCATAATAATAACCATAATAAACCTGGAAAAATCGTAATAACAATTATGATAGCCATAAAAACTATATTAACCATAATAGCCATTATAATCTTAGTGATGATCATAATATTCGTCATAATCATACTAGGAACCATAATAATCGTAATAATCATAATAATAACCATAATAAACTTGAAAACGATCAGAATAACCATTATAATGGCCATAAAAACCATAATAATCATAATAGCCATAATAATCTGAATGATAATCATAATAACCATACTATCAACCATAATAATCATAGTAATCGTCATAATAACCACAACAATCATAACAACCGTAATAATAATCATAATAATCATAGCAACAGTCAAAATAGTCGTAATAGTCATAGTAATAGTTAAACTAACTGTAATAATCATAAAATGGTTATAATAAACGGAATAATCTTCGAAATAACCTTAATAATCATTATTATGGCAATAACAATCGTAAGAGACATAATCACCAAAATAATCTGAGTGATTATGATAATATACGTCATAATCATACTATGAAACATAATAATCATAATAATCATAATAAGAACCATAATAAACTTGGAAACAATCATAATTACCATTATAATAGCTATAAAAACCAGAATAATCATAATAGCCATAATAATCTAAATGATAATCATAATAACCACACTGTCAACCATAATAATCATAGTAATCGTCATAATAACCACAACAATCATGACAATTGTAATAACAATCATAATAATCATTGCAAAAGTCATAATAGTCGTAATAAGCATAGTAATAGTTATACTAACTGTAACAATCATATCATCGTAGTAATAAACAGAACTTTCATGGAAATAACCTTTATAACCGTTATTATAACCATAATAATCGTAATAGTCAAAATCACCAGAATAATCTTAGTGATGATCATAATATTCGTCATAATCACACTATAAAACATAATAATCGTAATAATCATAATAATAACCATAATAAACTTGGAAACAATCATAATAACCATTATAATAGTCATAAAAACCATAATAATCATAATAGCCATAATAATCTGCATGATAATCATAATAACCATACTATCAACCATAATAATCATAGTAATCGTCATAATAACTCCAACAATCATAACAATCGTAATAATAATCATAATAATCATAGCAACAATCATAATAGCGGCAATAATCATAGTAATAGTTATACTAACTGTAATAATCGTAACGTCGTAGTAATAAACAGAATTGTCATGGAAATAACCTTTATAATCGTTATTATAACCATAATAATCGTGATAGTCATAATCACCAGAATAATCTTAGTGATGATCATAATATTCGTCATAATCACACTATGAAACATAATAATCGTAATAATCATAATAATAACCATAATAAACTTGGAAACAATCTTAATAACCATTATAATAGCCATGAAAACCATAATAATTGTAATAGCCAAAATAATCTAAATTATAATCATAATAACCACACTGTCAACCATAATAATCATAGTAATCGTCATAATAACCAGTACAATCATGACAATTGTAATAATAATCATAATAATTATAGCAACAGTCATAATAGTAATAGTTATGCTAACTGCAGTAATCATAACATCGAAATAATAAACAGAATTATCATGGAAATAACCTTAATAATCGTTATTATAGCCATAATAATCGTAATAGTAATAATCACCAGAATAATCTTAGTGATGACCTTAATATACGTCATAATCATACTATAAAACATAATAATCATAATAATCATAATAATAACCATAATAAACATGGAAAAATCGTAATAACAGTTATGATAGCCATAACAACTATATTAACCATAATAGCCATTATAATCTTAGTGATGATCATAATATTCGTCATAATCATACTAGGAACCATAATAATCGTAATAATCATAATAATAACCATAATAAACTTGAAAACGATCAGAATAACCATTATAATGGCCATAAAAACCATAATAATCATAATAGCCATAATAATCTGAATGATAATCATAATAACCATACTATCAACCATAATAATCATAGTAATCGTCATAATAACCACAACAATCATAACAACCGTAATAATAATCATAATAATCATAGCAACAGTCAAAATAGTCGTAATAGTCATAGTAATAGTTAAACTAACTGTAATAATCATAAAATGGTTATAATAAACGGAATAATCTTCGAAATAACCTTAATAATCATTATTATGGCAATAACAATCGTAATAGACATAATCACCAAAATAATCTGAGTGATTATGATAATATACGTCATAATCATACTATGAAACATAATAATCATAATAATCATAATAAGAACCATAATAAACTTGGAAACAATCATAATAACCATTATAATGGCCATAAAAACCATACTAATCGTAATAGCCATAATAATCTGCATGATAATCATAATAACCATACTATCAACCATAATAATCATAGTAACCGTCATAATAACCACAAAAACCATAACAATCATAATATTAACAATGACAATCGTAGCAACAATCATAATAGCCGTAATAACCGTTGTAATAGTTAGACTAACTCTAATAATCATAACAACATAATTATAAACAGAATACCTTGGAAATAACATTAATAATCGTTATTATAGCCATAATAATCGTCATAGTCAAAACCACCAGAATAATCTTAGTGATGGTCATAATATTCGTCATAATCACACTATGAAACATAATAATCATAGTAACCATAATAATAAGCATAATAAACTTGGAAGCAATCATAATAACCATTACGTTGGACATAAAAACCATAATAAACTTAACAGCCATAACAATCTAACTAATAATCATAATAACCACGCTATCAACCATAATAATCATAGTAATCGTCATAATAACCACAAGAATCATAACAATCGTAATAATAATCATAATAATCATAGCAACAATCATAATAGCCGCAATTATCATAGTAATAGTTATACTAACTGTAATAATCATAACATCGTAACAGTAAACAGAATTATCATGGAAATAACCTTTATAATCGTTATTATAGCTATAATAACCGTAATAGTCATAATCACCAGAATAATCTGAGTGATGATCATAATATTCGTCATAATCATACTATGAAACATAATAATCATAATAATCATAATAAGAACCATAATAAACTTGGAAACAACCATAATAACCATTATAATGGCTATAAAAACCATAATAATCGTAATAGCCATAATAATCTGCATGATAATCATAATAACCATACTATGAACCATAATAATAATAGTAACCGTCATAATAACCACAAAAATCATAACAATCATAATAATAACTATGATAAACGTAGCAACAATCATAATAGCCGTAATAACCGTTGTAATAGTTAGACTAACTCTAATAATCATAACAACATCAAAATAAACAGAATTACCTTGGAAATAACAGTAATAATCGTTATTATAGCCATAATAATCGTAATAGTCATAATCACCAAAATAATCTTAGTGATTATGAGAATATACGTCATAATCATACTATGAAACATAATAACCATAATAATCATAATAAGAACCATAATAAACCTGGAAAGAATCATAATAACCAATATAATGGCCATAAAAACCATAATAATCATAATAGCCATAATAATCTAAATGATAATCTTAATAACCACACTGTCAACCATTATAATCATAGTAATCGTCATAATAACCACAACAATCATAACAATCGTAATAATAATCATAATAATCATAGCAACAGTCATAATAGTCGTAATAATCATAGTAATAGTTATGCTAACTGTAGTAATCATAACATCGAAATAATAAACAGAATTATCATGGAAATAACCTTAATAACCGTTATTATAGCCATAATAATCGTAATAGTCATAATCACCAATATAACCTTAGTGATTATTATAATATACGTCATAATCATACTATGAAGCATAATAATCATAATAATCATAATAAGAACCATAATAAACTTGGAAACAATAATAATAACCATTATAATGGCCATAAAAACCATAATAATAGTAATAGCCATAATAATCTAAATGATAATCATAATAACCCCACTGTCAACCATAATAATCATAGTAATCGACATAATAACCACAACAATCATGACAATCGTAATAATAATCGTAATAATCATAGCAACAGTCATAATAGTCGTAATAATCGTAGTAATAGTTATGCTAACTGTAGTAATCATAACATCGAAATAATAAACAGAATTATCATAGAAATAGCCTTAATAATCGTTATTATAACCATACTAATCGTAATAGTCATAATCACCAGAATAATCTTGCTGATGATCATAATATTCGTCATAATCACACTATGAAACATAATAATCGTAATAATCATTATAATAACCATAATAAACTTGGAAACAATCATAATAACCATCATAATGGCCATAAAAACCATAATAATCGTAATAGCCATAATAATCTGCATGATATTCATAATAACTTTACTATCAACGATAATAATCATAGTAAACGTCATAATAACAACAAAAATCATAACAATCATAATAATAACTATGATAATCGTAGCAACAATCATAATAGCCGCAATAATCGTAGTAATAGCTAGACTAACTCTAGTAATCATAACAACGTAATAATAAACAGAATTACCTTGGATATAACATTAATAATCGTTATTATAGCCATAATAATCGTAATAGTCATAATCACCAGAATAATCTTAGTGATGATCATAATATACGTCATAATCATACTATAAAACATAATAATCATAATAATCATAATAATAACCATAATAAACCTGGAAAAATCGGAATAACCATTATGATAGCCATAAAAACCATATTAATCATAATAGCCGTTATAATCTTAGTGATGATCATAATATTCGTCATAATCGTACTAGGAACCATAATAATCGTAATAATCATAATAATAACCATAATAAACTTGAAAACAATCATAATAACACTTATAATGGCCATAAAAACCATAATAACCATAATAGGCATAATAATCTAAATGATAAACATAATAACCATACTATCAACCATAATAATCATAGTAATCGTCATAATAACCACAAGAATCATAACAATCGTAATAATAATCATAATAATCATAGCAATAATCATAATAGCCGCAATTATCATAGTAATAGGTATACCAACTGTAATAATCGTAACATCGAAATAATAAACAGAATTATCATGGAAATAACCTTAATAAACGTTATTATAGCCATAATAATCGTAATAGTCATAATCACCAAAATAATCTTAGTGATTATGATAATATACGTCATAATCATACTATGAAACGTAATAACCATAATAATCATAATAAGAACCATAATAAACCTGGAAAGAATCATAATAACCAATATAATGGCCATAAAAACCATAATAATCATAATAGCCATAATAATCTAAATGATAATCTTAATAACCACACTGTCAACCATTATAATCATAGTAATCGTCATAATAACCACAACAATCATAACAATCGTAATAATAATCATAATAATCATAGCAACAGTCACAATAGTCGTAATAATCATAGTAATAGTTATGCTAACTGTAGTAATCATAACATCGAAATAATAAACAGAATTATCATGGAAATAACCTTAATAACCGTTATTATAGCCATAATAATCGTAATAGTCTTAATCACCAATATAACCTTAGTGATTATTATAATATACGTCATAATCTTACTATGAAACATAATAATCATAATAAACATAATAAGAACCATAATAAACTTGGAAACAATAATAATAACCATTATAATGGCCATAAAAACCATAATAATAGTAATAGCCATAATAATCTAAATGATAATCATAATAACCCCACTGTCAACCATAATAATCATAGTAATCGACATAATAACCACAACAATCATGACAATCGTAATAATAATCGTAATAATCATAGCAACAGTCATAATAGTCGTAATAATCGTAGTAATAGTTATGCTAACTGTAGTAATCATAACATCGAAATAATAAACAGAATTATCATAGAAATAGCCTTAATAATCGTTATTATAACCATACTAATCGTAATAGTCATAATCACCAGAATAATCTTACTGATGATCATAATATTCGTCATAATCACACTATGAAACATAATAATCGTAATAATCATTATAATAACCATAATAAACTTGGAAACAATCATAATAACCATCATAATGGCCATAAAAACCATAATAATCGTAATAGCCATAATAATCTGCATGATATTCATAATAACTTTACTATCAACGATAATAATCATAGTAAACGTCATAATAACAACAAAAATCATAACAATCATAATAATAACTATGATAATCGTAGCAACAATCATAATAGCCGCAATAATCGTAGTAATAGCTAGACTAACTCTAGTAATCATAACAACGTAATAATAAACAGAATTACCTTGGATATAACATTAATAATCGTTATTATAGCCATAATAATCGTAATAGTCATAATCACCAGAATAATCTTAGTGATGATCATAATATACGTCATAATCATACTATAAAACATAATAATCATAATAATCATAATAATAACCATAATAAACCTGGAAAAATCGGAATAACCATTATGATAGCCATAAAAACCATATTAATCATAATAGCCGTTATAATCTTAGTGATGATCATAATATTCGTCATAATCGTACTAGGAACCATAATAATCGTAATAATCATAATAATAACCATAATAAACTTGAAAACAATCATAATAACACTTATAATGGCCATAAAAACCATAATAACCATAATAGGCATAATAATCTAAATGATAAACATAATAACCATACTATCAACCATAATAATCATAGTAATCGTCATAATAACCACAAGAATCATAACAATCGTAATAATAATCATAATAATCATAGCAACAATCATAATAGCCGCAATTATCATAGTAATAGTTATACCAACTGTAATAATCATAACATCGAAATAATAAACAGAATTATCATGGAAATAACCTTAATAAACGTTATTATAGCCATAATAATCGTAATAGTCATAATCACCAAAATAATCTTAGTGATTATGATAATATACGTCATAATCATACTATGAAACATAATAACCATAATAATCATAATAAGAACCATAATAAACCTGGAAAGAATCATAATAACCGATATAATGGCCATAAAAACCATAATAATCATAATAGCCATAATAATCTAAATGATAATCTTAATAACCACACTGTCAACCATTATAATCATAGTAATCGTCATAATAATCACAACAATCATAACAATCGTAATAATATTCATAATAATCATAGCAACAGTCATAATAGTCGTAATAATCATAGTAATAGTTATGCTAACTGTAGTAATCATAACATCGAAATAATAAACAGAATTATCATGGAAATAACCTTTATAACCGTTATTATAACCATAATAATCGTAATAGTCATAATCACCAGAATAATCTTAGTGATGATCATAATATTCGTCATAATCGCACTATGAAACATAATAATCGTAATAATCATAATAATAACCATAATAATCTTGGAAACAATCATAATAACCATTATAATAGCAATGAAAACCATAATAATAGTAATAGCCATAATAATCTAAATGATAATCATAATAGCCACACTGTCAACCATAATAATCATAGTAATCGACATAATAACCACAACAATAATGACAATCGTAATAACAATCGTAATTATCATAGCAACAGTCATAATAGTCGTAATAATCGTAGTAATAGTTATGCTAACTGTAGTAATCATAACATCGAAATAATAAACAGAATTATCATGGAAATAATCTTAATAATCGTTATTATAGCCATAATAATCGTAATAGTCATAATCACAAGAATAATCTTAGTGATGATCATAATATTCGTCATAATCATACTATGAAACATAATAATCGTAATAAACATAATAATAACCATAATAAACCTGGAAAAGTCATAATAACCATTATGATAGTCATAAAAACCATAATAATCATAATAGCCATAATAATCGAAATGATAATCTGAATAACCACACTGTCAACCAGAATAATCATAGTAATCGTCATAATATCCACAACAATTATAACAATCGTAATTATAATCACAATAATCAAAGCAACAGTCATAATAGTCGTAATAATCATAGTAATAGTTATGCTAACTGTAGTAATCATAACATCGAAATAATAAACAGAATTATCATGGAAATAACCTTAATAATCGTTATTATAGCCATAATAATCGTAATAGTCATAATCACCAAAATAATCTTAGTGATTATGATAATATACGTCATAATCATACTATGAAACATAATAACCATAATAATCATAATAAGAACCATAATAAACCTGGAAAGAATCATAATAACCAATATAATGGCCATAAAAACCATAATAATCATAATAGCCATAATAATCTAAATGATAATCTTAATAACCACACTGTCAACCATTATAATCATAGTAATCGTCATAATAACCACAACAATCATAACAATCGTAATAATAATCATAATAATCATAGCAACAGTCACAATAGTCGTAATAATCATAGTAATAGTTATGCTAACTGTAGTAATCATAACATCGAAATAATAAACAGAATTATCATGGAAATAACCTTAATAACCGTTATTATAGCCATAATAATCGTAATAGTCATAATCACCAATATAACCTTAGTGATTATTATAATATACGACATAATCATACTATGAAACATAATAATCATAATAATCATAATAAGAACCATAATAAACTTGGAAACAATAATAAAAACCATTATAATGGCCATAAAAACCATAATAATAGTAATAGCCATAATAATCTAAATGATAATCATAATAACCCCACTGTCAACCATAATAATCATAGTAATCGACATAATAACCACAACAATCATGACAATCGTAATAATAATCGTAATAATCATAGCAACAGTCATAATAGTCGTAATAATCGTAGTAATAGTTATGCTAACTGTAGTAATCATAACATCGAAATAATAAACAGAATTATCATAGAAATAGCCTTAATAATCGTTATTATAACCATACTAATCGTAATAGTCATAATCACCAGAATAATCTTACTGATGATCATAATATTCGTCATAATCACACTATGAAACATAATAATCGTAATAATCATTATAATAACCATAATAAACTTGGAAACAATCATAATAACCATCATAATGGCCATAAAAACCATAATAATCGTAATAGCCATAATAACCTGCATGATAATCATAATAACCATACTATCAACCATAATAATGATAGTAAACGTCATAATGGCCACAAAAATCATAACAATCATAATAATAACTATGATAATCGTAGCAACAATCATAATAGCCGCAATAATCGTAGTAATAGCTAGACTAACTCTAGTAATCATAACAACGTAATAATAAACAGAATTACCTTGGATATAACATTAATAATCGTTATTATAGCCATAATAATCGTAATAGTCATAATCACCAGAATAATCTTAGTGATGATCATAATATACGTCATAATCATACTATAAAACATAATAATCATAATAATCATAATAATAACCATAATAAACCTGGAAAAATCGGAATAACCATTATGATAGCCATAAAAACCATATTAATCATAATAGCCGTTATAATCTTAGTGATGATCATAATATTCGTCATAATCGTACTAGGAACCATAATAATCGTAATAATCATAATAATAACCATAATAAACTTGAAAACAATCATAATAACACTTATAATGGCCATAAAAACCATAATAACCATAATAGGCATAATAATCTAAATGATAAACATAATAACCATACTATCAACCATAATAATCATAGTAATCGTCATAATAACCACAAGAATCATAACAATCGTAATAATAATCATAATAATCATAGCAATAATCATAATAGCCGCAATTATCATAGTAATAGGTATACCAACTGTAATAATCGTAACATCGAAATAATAAACAGAATTATCATGGAAATAACCTTAATAAACGTTATTATAGCCATAATAATCGTAATAGTCATAATCACCAAAATAATCTTAGTGATTATGATAATATACGTCATAATCATACTATGAAACGTAATAACCATAATAATCATAATAAGAACCATAATAAACCTGGAAAGAATCATAATAACCAATATAATGGCCATAAAAACCATAATAATCATAATAGCCATAATAATCTAAATGATAATCTTAATAACCACACTGTCAACCATTATAATCATAGTAATCGTCATAATAACCACAACAATCATAACAATCGTAATAATAATCATAATAATCATAGCAACAGTCACAATAGTCGTAATAATCATAGTAATAGTTATGCTAACTGTAGTAATCATAACATCGAAATAATAAACAGAATTATCATGGAAATAACCTTAATAACCGTTATTATAGCCATAATAATCGTAATAGTCTTAATCACCAATATAACCTTAGTGATTATTATAATATACGTCATAATCTTACTATGAAACATAATAATCATAATAAACATAATAAGAACCATAATAAACTTGGAAACAATAATAATAACCATTATAATGGCCATAAAAACCATAATAATAGTAATAGCCATAATAATCTAAATGATAATCATAATAACCCCACTGTCAACCATAATAATCATAGTAATCGACATAATAACCACAACAATCATGACAATCGTAATAATAATCGTAATAATCATAGCAACAGTCATAATAGTCGTAATAATCGTAGTAATAGTTATGCTAACTGTAGTAATCATAACATCGAAATAATAAACAGAATTATCATAGAAATAGCCTTAATAATCGTTATTATAACCATACTAATCGTAATAGTCATAATCACCAGAATAATCTTACTGATGATCATAATATTCGTCATAATCACACTATGAAACATAATAATCGTAATAATCATTATAATAACCATAATAAACTTGGAAACAATCATAATAACCATCATAATGGCCATAAAAACCATAATAATCGTAATAGCCATAATAATCTGCATGATATTCATAATAACTTTACTATCAACGATAATAATCATAGTAAACGTCATAATAACAACAAAAATCATAACAATCATAATAATAACTATGATAATCGTAGCAACAATCATAATAGCCGCAATAATCGTAGTAATAGCTAGACTAACTCTAGTAATCATAACAACGTAATAATAAACAGAATTACCTTGGATATAACATTAATAATCGTTATTATAGCCATAATAATCGTAATAGTCATAATCACCAGAATAATCTTAGTGATGATCATAATATACGTCATAATCATACTATAAAACATAATAATCATAATAATCATAATAATAACCATAATAAACCTGGAAAAATCGGAATAACCATTATGATAGCCATAAAAACCATATTAATCATAATAGCCGTTATAATCTTAGTGATGATCATAATATTCGTCATAATCGTACTAGGAACCATAATAATCGTAATAATCATAATAATAACCATAATAAACTTGAAAACAATCATAATAACACTTATAATGGCCATAAAAACCATAATAACCATAATAGGCATAATAATCTAAATGATAAACATAATAACCATACTATCAACCATAATAATCATAGTAATCGTCATAATAACCACAAGAATCATAACAATCGTAATAATAATCATAATAATCATAGCAACAATCATAATAGCCGCAATTATCATAGTAATAGTTATACCAACTGTAATAATCATAACATCGAAATAATAAACAGAATTATCATGGAAATAACCTTAATAAACGTTATTATAGCCATAATAATCGTAATAGTCATAATCACCAAAATAATCTTAGTGATTATGATAATATACGTCATAATCATACTATGAAACATAATAACCATAATAATCATAATAAGAACCATAATAAACCTGGAAAGAATCATAATAACCAATATAATGGCCATAAAAACCATAATAATCATAATAGCCATAATAATCTAAATGATAATCTTAATAACCACACTGTCAACCATTATAATCATAGTAATCGTCATAATAATCACAACAATCATAACAATCGTAATAATATTCATAATAATCATAGCAACAGTCATAATAGTCGTAATAATCATAGTAATAGTTATGCTAACTGTAGTAATCATAACATCGAAATAATAAACAGAATTATCATGGAAATAACCTTTATAACCGTTATTATAACCATAATAATCGTAATAGTCATAATCACCAGAATAATCTTAGTGATGATCATAATATTCGTCATAATCGCACTATGAAACATAATAATCGTAATAATCATAATAATAACCATAATAATCTTGGAAACAACCATAATAACCATTATAATAGCAATGAAAACCATAATAATAGTAATAGCCATAATAATCTAAATGATAATCATAATAGCCACACTGTCAACCATAATAATCATAGTAATCGACATAATAACCACAACAATAATGACAATCGTAATAACAATCGTAATTATCATAGCAACAGTCATAATAGTCGTAATAATCGTAGTAATAGTTATGCTAACTGTAGTAATCATAACATCGAAATAATAAACAGAATTATCATGGAAATAATCTTAATAATCGTTATTATAGCCATAATAATCGTAATAGTCATAATCACAAGAATAATCTTAGTGATGATCATAATATTCGTCATAATCATACTATGAAACATAATAATCGTAATAAACATAATAATAACCATAATAAACCTGGAAAAGTCATAATAACCATTATGATAGTCATAAAAACCATAATAATCATAATAGCCATAATAATCGAAATGATAATCTGAATAACCACACTGTCAACCAGAATAATCATAGTAATCGTCATAATATCCACAACAATTATAACAATCGTAATTATAATCACAATAATCAAAGCAACAGTCATAATAGTCGTAATAATCATAGTAATAGTTATGCTAACTGTAGTAATCATAACATCGAAATAATAAACAGAATTATCATGGAAATAACCTTAATAATCGTTATTATAGCCATAATAATCGTAATAGTCATAATCACCAAAATAATCTTAGTGATTATGATAATATACGTCATAATCATACTATGAAACATAATAACCATAATAATCATAATAAGAACCATAATAAACCTGGAAAGAATCATAATAACCAATATAATGGCCATAAAAACCATAATAATCATAATAGCCATAATAATCTAAATGATAATCTTAATAACCACACTGTCAACCATTATAATCATAGTAATCGTCATAATAACCACAACAATCATAACAATCGTAATAATAATCATAATAATCATAGCAACAGTCACAATAGTCGTAATAATCATAGTAATAGTTATGCTAACTGTAGTAATCATAACATCGAAATAATAAACAGAATTATCATGGAAATAACCTTAATAACCGTTATTATAGCCATAATAATCGTAATAGTCATAATCACCAATATAACCTTAGTGATTATTATAATATACGTCATAATCATACTATGAAACATAATAATCATAATAATCATAATAAGAACCATAATAAACTTGGAAACAATAATAATAACCATTATAATGGCCATAAAAACCATAATAATAGTAATAGCCATAATAATCTAAATGATAATCATAATAACCCCACTGTCAACCATAATAATCATAGTAATCGACATAATAACCACAACAATCATGACAATCGTAATAATAATCGTAATAATCATAGCAACAGTCATAATAGTCGTAATAATCGTAGTAATAGTTATGCTAACTGTAGTAATCATAACATCGAAATAATAAACAGAATTATCATAGAAATAGCCTTAATAATCGTTATTATAACCATACTAATCGTAATAGTCATAATCACCAGAATAATCTTACTGATGATCATAATATTCGTCATAATCACACTATGAAACATAATAATCGTAATAATCATTATAATAACCATAATAAACTTGGAAACAATCATAATAACCATCATAATGGCCATAAAAACCATAATAATCGTAATAGCCATAATAACCTGCATGATAATCATAATAACCATACTATCAACCATAATAATGATAGTAAACGTCATAATGGCCACAAAAATCAGAACAATCATAATAATAACTATGATAATCGTAGCAACAATCATAATAGCCGTAATAATCGTAGTAATAGTTAGACTAACTCTAATAATCATAACAACGTAGTAATAAACAGAATTACCTTGAAAATAACATTAATAATCGTTATTATAGCCATAATAATCGTCATAGTCAAAACCACCAGAATAATCTTAGTGATGATCATAATATTCGTCATAATCATACTATGACACATAATAATCATAATAACCACAATAAAAACAATAATAAACTAAGAAGCAATCATAATAACCATTGTGATGGCCATAAAAACAATAATAAACGTAACAGCCATAATAATCTAGATAATAATCATAATAACCACACTATCAACCATAATAATCATAGTAATCGTCATAATAACCACAACAATCATAACAATCGTAATAATTAGCATACTAATCATAACAACAGTCATAGTAGTCGTAATAATCATAGTAATAGATATGCTAACTGTAGTAATCATAACATCGAAATAATAAACAGAATTATCATGGAAATAACCTTTATAACCGTTATTATAACCATAATAATCGTAATAGCCATAATCACCAGAATAATCTTAGTGATGATCATAATATTCGTCATAATCACACTATGAAACATAATAATCGTAATAATCATAATAATAACCATAATAAACTTGGACACAATCATAATAACCATCATAATGGCCATAAAAACCATAATAATCGTAATAGCCATAATAACCTGCATGATAATCATAATAACCATACTATCAACCATAATAATGATAGTAAACGTCATAATAACCACTACAATCATGACAATTGTAATAATAATCATAATAATTATAGCAACAGTCATAATAGTAATAGTTATGCTAACTGCAGTAATCATAACATCGAAATAATAAACAGAATTATCATGGAAATAACCTTAATAATCGTTATTATAGCCATAATAATCGTAATAGTCATAATCACCAGAATAATCTTAGTGATGACCATAATATACGTCATAATCATACTATAAAACATAATAATCATAATAATCATAATAGTAACCATAATAAACCTGGAAAAATCGTAATAACAATTATGATAGCCATAAAAACTATATTAACCATAATAGCCATTATAATCTTAGTGATGATCATAATATTCGTCATAATCATACTAGGAACCATAATAATCGTAATAATCATAATAATAACCATAATAAACTTGAAAACGATCAGAATAACCATTATAATGGCCATAAAAACCATAATAATCATAATAGCCATAATAATCTGAATGATAATCATAATAACCATACTATCAACCATAATAATCATAGTAATCGTCATAATAACCACAACAATCATAACAACCGTAATAATAATCATAATAATCATAGCAACAGTCAAAATAGTCGTAATAGTCATAGTAATAGTTAAACTAACTGTAATAATCATAAAATGGTTATAATAAACGGAATAATCTTCGAAATAACCTTAATAATCATTATTATGGCAATAACAATCGTAATAGACATAATCACCAAAATAATCTGAGTGATTATGATAATATACGTCATAATCATACTATGAAACATAATAATCATAATAATCATAATAAGAACCATAATAAACTTGGAAACAATCATAATAACCATTATAATGGCCATAAAAACCATACTAATCGTAATAGCCATAATAATCTGCATGATAATCATAATAACCATACTATCAACCATAATAATCATAGTAACCGTCATAATAACCACAAAAACCATAACAATCATAATATTAACAATGATAATCGTAGCAACAATCATAATAGCCGTAATAACCGTTGTAATAGTTAGACTAACTCTAATAATCATAACAACATAATAATAAACAGAATACCTTGGAAATAACATTAATAATCGTTATTATAGCCATAATAATCGTCATAGTCAAAACCACCAGAATAATCTTAGTGATGGTCATAATATTCGTCATAATCATACTATTAAACATAATAATCATAGTAACCATAATAATAAGCATAATAAACTTGGAAGCAATCATAATAACCATTACGTTGGACATAAAAACCATAATAAACTTAACAGCCATAACAATCTAACTAATAATCATAATAACCACGCTATCAACCATAATAATCATAGTAATCGTCATAATAACCACAAGAATCATAGCAATCGTAATAATAATCATAATAATCGTAGCAACAATCATAATTGCCGCAATTATCATAGTAATAGTTATACCAACTGTAATAATCATAACATCGAAATAATAAACAGAATTATCATGGAAATAACCTTAATAATCGTTATTATAGCCATAATAATCGTAATAGTCATAATCACCAAAATAATCTTAGTGATTATGATAATATACGTCATAATCATACTATGAAACATAATAACCATAATAATCATAATAAGAACCATAATAAACCTGGAAAGAGTCATAATAACCAATATAATGGCCATAAAAACCATAATAATCATAATAGCCATAATAATCTAAATGATAATCTTAATAACCACACTGTCAACCATTATAATCATAGTAATCGTCATAATAACCACAACAATCATAACAATCGTAATAATAATCATAATAATCATAGCAACAGTCACAATAGTCGTAATAATCATAGTAATAGTTATGCTAACTGTAGTAATCATAACATCGAAATAATAAACAGAATTATCATGGAAATAACCTTAATAACCGTTATTATAGCCATAATAATCGTAATAGTCATAATCACCAATATAACCTTAGTGATTATTATAATATACGTCATAATCTTACTATGAAACATAATAATCATAATAATCATAATAAGAACCATAATAAACTTGGGAACAATAATAATAACCATTATAATGGCCATAAAAACCATAATAATAGTAATAGCCATAATAATCTAAATGATAATCATAATAACCCCACTGTCAACCATAATAATCATAGTAATCGACATAATAACCACAACAATCATGACAATCGTAATAATAATCGTAATAATCATAGCAACAGTCATAATAGTCGTAATAATCGTAGTAATAGTTATGCTAACTGTAGTAATCATAACATCGAAATAATAAACAGAATTATCATAGAAATAGCCTTAATAATCGTTATTATAACCATACTAATCGTAATAGTCATAATCACCAGAATAATCTTACTGATGATCATAATATTCGTCATAATCACACTATGAAACATAATAATCGTAATAATCATTATAATAACCATAATAAGCTTGGAAACAATCATAATAACCATCATAATGGCCATAAAAACCATAATAATCGTAATAGCCATAATAACCTGCATGATAATCATAATAACCATACTATCAACCATAATAATGATAGTAAACGTCATAATGGCCACAAAAATCATAACAATCATAATAATAACTATGATAATCGTAGCAACAATCATAATAGCCGTAATAATCGTAGTAATAGTTAGACTAACTCTAATAATCATAACAACGTAATAATAAACAGAATTACCTTGAAAATAACATTAATAATCGTTATTATAGCCATAATAATCGTCATAGACAAAACCACCAGAATATACTTAAAGATGATCATCATATTCGTCATAGTCATACTATGAAACATAATAATCATAGTAACCATAATAATAACCATAATAAACTTGGAAGCAATCATAATAACAATTTTGATGGACATAAAAACCATAATAAACGTAACAGCCATAATAATCTAACTAATAATCATAATAACCACACTATCAACCATAATAATCATAGTAATCGTCATAATAACCACAAGAATCATAACAATCGTAATACTAATCATAATAATCATAGCAACAATCATAATAGCCGCAATAACCATAGTAATAGTTATGCTAACTGTAGTAATCATAACATCGAAATAATAAACAGAATTATCATGGAAATAACCTTAATAATCGTTATTATAGCCATAATAATCGTAATAGTCATAATCACCAAAATAATCTTTGTGATGATCATAATATTCGTCATAATCATACTATCAAACATAATAATCATAATCATCATAATAAGAACCATAATAAACTTGGAAACAATCATAATAACCATTATAATGGCCATAAAAACCATAATAATCGTAATAGCCATAATAATCTGCATGATATTCATAATAACTTTACTATCAACGATAATAATCACAGTAAACGTCATAATAACCACAAAAATCATAACAATCATAATAATAACTATGATAATCGTAGCAACAATCATAATAGCCGCTATAATCGTAGTAATAGCTAGACTAACTCTAATAATCATAACAACGTAATAATAAACAGAATTACCTTGGAAATAACATTAATAATCGTTATTATAGCCATAATAATCGTAATAGTCATAATCACCAGAATAATCTTAGTGATGATCATAATATACATCATAATCATACTATAAAACATAATAATCATAATAATCATAATAATAACCATAATAAACCTGGAAAAATCGGAATAACCATTATGATAGCCATAAAAACCATATTAATCATAATAGCCGTTATAATCTTAGTGATGATCATAATATTCGTCATAATCGTACTAGGAACCATAATAATCGTAATAATCATAATAATAACCATAATAAACTTGAAAACAATCATAATAACACTTATAATGGCCATAAAAACCATAATAACCATAATAGGCATAATAATCTAAATGATAAACATAATAACCATACTATCAACCATAATAATCATAGTAATCGTCATAATAACCACAAGAATCATAACAATCGTAATAATAATCATAATAATCATAGCAACAATCATAATAGCCGCAATTATCATAGTAATAGTTATACCAACTGTAATAATCATAACATCGAAATAATAAACAGAATTATCATGGAAATAACCTTAATAAACGTTATTATAGCCATAATAATCGTAATAGTCATAATCACCAAAATAATCTTAGTGATTATGATAATATACGTCATAATCATACTATGAAACATAATAACCATAATAATCATAATAAGAACCATAATAAACCTGGAAAGAATCATAATAACCAATATAATGGCCATAAAAACCATAATAATCATAATAGCCATAATAATCTAAATGATAATCTTAATAACCACACTGTCAACCATTATAATCATAGTAATCGTCATAATAACCACAACAATCATAACAATCGTAATAATATTCATAATAATCATAGCAACAGTCATAATAGTCGTAATAATCATAGTAATAGTTATGCTAACTGTAGTAATCATAACATCGAAATAATAAACAGAATTATCATGGTAATAACCTTTATAACCGTTATTATAACCATAATAATCGTAATAGTCATAATCACCAGAATAATCTTAGTGATGATCATAATATTCGTCATAATCACACTATGAAACATAATAATCGTAATAATCATAATAATAACCATAATAAACTTGGAAACAACCATAATAACCATTATAATAGCAATGAAAACCATAATAATAGTAATAGCCATAATAATCTAAATGATAATCATAATAGCCACACTGTCAACCATAATAATCATAGTAATCGACATAATAACCACAACAATAATGACAATCGTAATAACAATCGTAATTATGATAGCAACAGTCATAATAGTCGTAATAATCGTAGTAATAGTTATGCTAACTGTAGTAATCATAACATCGAAATAATAAACAGAATTATCATGGAAATAATCTTAATAATCGTTATTATAGCCATAATAATCGTAATAGTCATAATCACAAGAATAATCTTAGTGATGATCATAATATTCGTCATAATCATACTATGAAACATAATAATAGTAATAAACATAATATTAACCATAATAAACCTGGAAAAGTCATAATAACCATTATGATAGTCATAAAAACCATAATAATAATAATAGCCATAATAATCGAAATGATAATCTGAATAACCACACTGTCAACCAGAATAATCATAGTAATCGTCATAATATCCACAACAATCATAACAATCGTAATTATAATCACAATAATCAAAGCAACAGTCATAATAGTCGTAATAATCATAGTAATAGTTATGCTAACTGTAGTAATCATAACATCGAAATAATAAACAGAATTATCATGGAAATAACCTTAATAATCGTTATCATAGCCATAATAATCGTAATAGTCATAATCACCAAAATAATCTTTGTGATGATCATAATATTCGTCATAATCATACTATGAAACATAATAATCATAATCATCATAATAAGAACCATAATAAACTTGGAAACAATCACAATAACCATTATAATGGCCATAAAAACCATAATAATCGTAATAGCCATAATAATCTGCATGATAATCATAATAACTTTACTATCAACCATAAGAATCATAGTAAACGTCATAATAACCACAAAAATCATAACAATCATAATAATAACTATGATAATCGTAGCAACAATCATAATAGCCGCAATAATCGTAGTAATAGCTAGACTAACTCTAATAATCATAAGAACGTCATAATAAACAGAATTACCATGGAAATAACATTAATAATCGTTATTACAGCCATAATAATCGTCATAGTCAAAACCACCAGAATAATCTTAGTGATGATCATAATATTCGTCACAAACATACTATGAAACATAATAATCATAATAATCATAATAATAACCATAATAAACTTAGAAGCATCCATAATAAAGATTATAATAGCCATAACAACAATAATAACCATAATAGGCATAATGATCTAAATGATAATCATAATAACCACACTATCAAACATAATAATCATAGTAATCGTCCTAATAACCACAACAATCATAACAATCGTAATAATAATTATAATAATCGAAGCAACAATCACAATAGCCGCAATAAGCATGGTAATAGTTATCCTAACTGTAATAATCATATCATCGTGGTAATAAACAGAACTTTCATGGAAATAACCTTTATAATCGTTATTATAACCATAATAATCGTAATAGTCATAATCACCAGGATAATCTTAGTGATGATCATAATATTCCTCATAATCACACTATGAAACATAATAATCGTAATAATCATAATAATAACCATAATAAACTTGGAAACAATCATAATAACCATTATAATAGCCATAAAAACCAGAATAATCATAATAGCCATGATAATCTGAATGATAATCATAATAACCACACTGTCAACCATAATAATCATAGTAATCGTCATAATAACCACAACAATCATGACAATTGTAATAACAATCATAATAATCATAGCAACAGTCATAATAGTCGTAATAATCATAGTAATAGTTATGCTAACAGTAGTAATCATAACATCGAAATAATAAACAGAATTATCATGGAAATAACCTTAATAATCGTTATTATAGCCATAATATTCGTAATAGTCGTAATCGCCAGAATAATCTAAGTGATGATCATAATATTCGTCATAATCACACTATGAAACATAATAATCGTAATAATCATAATAATAACCATAATACACTAGGAAGCAGTAATAATAACCATTATAATAGCCATAAAAACCATAATAACCATAATAGGCATAGTAATTTAAATGATAATCATAATAACCACACTATCAACCATAATAATCATAGTAATCGTCATAATAACCACAACAATCATAACAATCGTAATAATAATCATAATAATCATAGCAACAGTCATAATAGTCGTAATAATCATAGTAATAGATATGCTAACTGTAATAATCATATCATCGTAGTAATAAACAGAACTTTCATGGAAGTAACCTTTATAATCGTTATTATAACCATAATAATCGTAATAGTCATAATCACCAGAATAATCTTAGTGATGATCATAATTTTCGTCATAATCACACTATGAAACATAATAATCGTAATAATCATAATAATAACCATAATAAACTTGAAAACGATCATAATAACCATTATAATGGACATAAAAACCATAATAATCATAATAGCCATAATAATCTGCATGATAATCATAATAACCATACTATCAACCATTATTATCATAGTAATCGTCATAATAACCACAACAATCATAACAATCATAATAATAACTATGATAATCGTTGCAACAATCATAACAGCCGTAATAACAGTGGTAATAGTTAGGCTAACTCTAATAATCATAACAACGTAATAATAAACAGAATTACCTTGGAAATAACATTAATAATCGTTATTATAGCCATAATAATCGTAATAGACATAATCACAAGAATAATCTTAGTGATGATCATAATATTCGTCATAATCACACTATGAAACATAATAATCGTAATAATCATAATAATAACCATAATAAACTTGGAAACAATCATAATAACCATTATAATAGCCATAAAAACCAGAATAATCATAATAGCCATAATAATCAATATGATAATCATAATAACCACACTGTCAACCATAATAATCATAGTAATCGTCATAATAACCACAACAATCATTACAATTGTAATAATAATCATAATAATCATAGCAAAGGTCATAATAGTCGTAATAATCATAGTAATAGTTATGCTAACTGTAGTAATCATAACATCGTAGTAATAAACAGAATTATCACGGAAATAACCATAATAATCGTTATTATAACCATAATAATCGTAATAGTCATAATCACCAGAATAATCTTAGTGATGATCATAATTTTCGTCATAATCACACTATGAAACATAATAATCGTAATAATCATAATAATAACCATAATAAACTTGAAAACGATCATAATAACCATTATAATGGACATAAAAACCATAATAATCATAATAGCCATAATAATCTGCATGATAATCATAATAACCATACTATCAACCATTATTATCATAGTAATCGTCATAATAACCACAACAATCATAACAATCATAATAATAACTATGATAATCGTAGCAACAATCATAACAGCCGTAATAACAGTGGTAATAGTTAGGCTAACTCTAATAATCATAGCAACGTAATAATAAACAGAATTACCTTGGAAATAACATTAATAATCGTTATTATAGCCATCATAATCGTCATAGTCAAAACCACCAGAATAATCTTAGTGATGATCATAATATTCGTCATAATCATACTATGAAACATAATAATCATAATAACCATAGTAATAACCATAATAAACTTGGAAGCAATCATAATAACCATTATGATGGACATAAAAACCATAATAAACGTAACAGCCATAATAATCTAACTAATAATCATAATAATCACACTATCAGCCATAATAATCATAGTAATCGTCATAATAACCACAAGAATCATAACAATCGTATTAATAATCATAATTCTCATAGCAAAGGTCATAATAGTCGTAATAATCATAGTAATCGTTATGCTAACTGTAGTAATCATAACATCGAAATAATAAACAGAATTATCATGGAAATATCCTTAATAATCGTTATAATAGCCATAATAATCGTAATAGTCATAATCACCAAAATAATCTTTGTGATGATCATAATATTCGTCATAATCATACTATGAAACATAATAACCATAATAATCATAATAAGAACCATAATAAACCTGGAAAGAATCATAATAACCAATATAATGGCCATAAAAACCATAATAATCATAATAGCCATAATAATCTAAATGATAATCTTAATAACCACACTGTCAACCATTATAATCATAGTAATCGTCATAATAACCACAACAATCATAACAATCGTAATAATAATCATAATAATCATAGCAACAGTCACAATAGTCGTAATAATCATAGTAATAGTTATGCTAACTGTAGTAATCATAACATCGAAATAATAAACAGAATTATCATGGAAATAACCTTAATAACCGTTATTATAGCCATAATAATCGTAATAGTCATAATCACCAATATAACCTTAGTGATTATCATAATATACGTCATAATCTTACTATGAAACATAATAATCATAATAATCATAATAATAACCATAATAAACTTGGAAACAAACATAATAACCATTATAATTGCAATGAAAACCATAATAATAGTAATAGCCATAATAATCTAAATGATAATCATAATAGCCACACTGTCAACCATAATAATCATAGTAATCGACATAATAACCACAACAATCATGACAATCGTAATAACAATCGTAATAATCATAGCAACAGACATAATAGTCGTAATAATCGTAGTAATAGTTATGCTAACTGTAGTAATCATAACATCGAAATCATAAACAGAATTATCATGGAAATAACCTTAATAATCGTTATTATAGCCATAATAATCGTAATAGTCATAATCACCAGAATAATCTTAGTGATGATCATAATATTCGTCATAATCACACTATGAAACATAATAATCGTAATAATCATAATAATAACCATAATAAACTTGGAAACAATCATAATAACCATTATAATAGCCATGAAAACCATAATAATTGTAATAGCCTTAATAATCTAAATGATAATCATAATAACCACACTATCAATCATAATAATCATAGTAATCGTCATAATAACCACAACAATCGTAACAATCGTAATAACAACCGTAATAATCATAGCAACGGTCATAACAGTCGTAATAATCATAGTAATATTTATGCTAACTGTAGTAATCATAACGTCGATATAATAAACAGAATTCTCATGGAAATAACCTTAATAATCGTTATTATAGCCATAATAATCGTAATAGTCATAATCACCAGAATAATCTTAGTGATGATCATAATATACGTCATAATCATACTATAAAACATAATAATCATAATAATCATAATAATACCCATAATGAACCTGGAAAAATCGGAATAACAATTATGATAGCCATGAAAACCATATTAATCGTAATAGCCATTATAATCTTCGTGATGATCATAATATTGGTCATAATCATACTAGGAACCATAATAATCGTAATAATCATAATGAGAACCATAATAAACTTGGAAACAATAATAATAACCATTATAATGGCCATAAAAACCATAATAATCGTAATAGCCATAATAATCTGCATGATAATCATAATAACCTTACTATCAACCATAATAATCATAGTAAACGTCATAATAACCACCAAAACCATAACAATCATAATAATAACTATGATAATCGTAGCAACAATCATAATAGCCGTAATAACCGTAGTAATAGCTAGACTAACTCTAATTATCATAACAACGTAATAATAAACAGAATTACCTTGGAAATAACATTAATAATGGTTATTATAGCCATAATAATCGTAATAGTCATAATCACCAGAATAATCTTAGTGATGATCATAATATGCGTCATAATCATACTATAAAACATAATAATCATAATAATCATAATAATAACCATAATAAACCTGGAAAAATCGGAATAACCATTATGATAGCCATAAAAACCATATTAATCATAATAGCCGTTATAATCTTAGTGATGATCATAATATTCGTCATAATCATACTAGGAAGCATAATAATCGTAATAATCATAATAATAACCATAATAAACTTGAAAACGATCATAATAACCATTATCATGGCCATAAAAACCATAATAACCATAATAGGCATAATAATTTAATGATAATCATAATAACCACACTATCAATCATAATAATCATAGTAATCGTCATAATAACCACAACAATCATAACAATCGTAATAATAACCATAATAATCATAGCAACTGTCATAACAGTCGTAATAATCATAGTAATATTTATGCTAACTGTAGTAATCATAACGTCGATATAATAAACAGAATTGTCATGGAAATAACCTTAATAATCGTTATTATAGCCATAATAATCGTAATAGTCATAATCACCAAAATAATCTCAGTGATTATGATAATATACGTCATAATCATACTATGACACATAATAATCATAATAACCACAATAATAACAATAATAAACTTGGAAGCAATCATAATAACCATTGTGATGGCCATAAAAACAATAATAAACGTAACAGCCATAATAACCTGCATGATAATCATAATAACCATACTATCAACCATAATAATGATAGTAAATATCATAATGGCCACAAAAATCATAACAATCAAAATAATAACTATGATAATCGTCGCAACAATCATAATAGCCGTAATAATCGTAGTAATAGTTAGACTAACTCTAATAATCATAACAACGTAATAATAAACAGAATTATCTTGAAAATAACATTAATAATCGTTATTATAGCCATAATAATCGTCATAGTCAAAACCACCAGAATAATCTTAGTGATGATCATAATATTCGTCATAATCATACTATGACACATAATAATCATAATAACCACAATAATAACAATAATAAACTTGGAAGCAATCATAATAACCATTGTGATGGCCATAAAAACAATAATAAACGTAACAGCCATAATAGTCTAGATAATAATCATAATAGCCACACTATCAACCATAATAATCATAGTAATCGTCATAATAACCACAACAATCATAACAATCGTAATAATAAGCATACTAATCATAACAACAGTCATAGTAGTCGTAATAATCATAGTAATAGATATGCTAACTGTAGTAATCATAACATCGAAATAATAAACACAATTATCATGGAAATAACCTTTATAACCGTTATTATAACCATAATAATCGTAATAGTCATAATCACCAGAATAATCTTAGTGATGATCATAATATTCGTCATAATCACACTATGAAACATAATAATCATAATAATCATAATAATAACCATAATAAACTTGGGAACAATAATAATAACCATTATAATGGCCATAAAAACCATAATAATAGTAATAGCCATAATAATCTAAATGATAATCATAATAACCCCACTGTCAACCATAATAATCATAGTAATCGACATAATAACCACAACAATCACGACAATCGTAATAATAATCGTAATAATCATAGCAACAGTCATAATAGTCGTAATAATCGTAGTAATAGTTATGCTAACTGTAGTAATCATAACATCGAAATAATAAACAGAATTATCATAGAAATAGCCTTAATAATCGTTATTATAACCATACTAATCGTAATAGTCATAATCACCAGAATAATCTTACTGATGATCATAATATTCGTCATAATCACACTATGAAACATAATAATCGTAATAATCATTATAATAACCATAATAAGCTTGGAAACAATCATAATAACCATCATAATGGCCATAAAAACCATAATAATCGTAATAGCCATAATAACCTGCATGATAATCATAATAACCATACTATCAACCATAATAATGATAGTAAACGTCATAATGGCCACAAAAATCATAACAATCATAATAATAACTATGATAATCGTAGCAACAATCATAATAGCCGTAATAATCGTAGTAATAGTTAGACTAACTCTAATAATCATAACAACGTAATAATAAACAGAATTACCTTGAAAATAACATTAATAATCGTTATTATAGCCATAATAATCGTCATAGACAAAACCACCAGAATATACTTAAAGATGATCATCATATTCGTCATAGTCATACTATGAAACATAATAATCATAGTAACCATAATAATAACCATAATAAACTTGGAAGCAATCATAATAACAATTTTGATGGACATAAAAACCATAATAAACGTAACAGCCATAATAATCTAACTAATAATCATAATAACCACACTATCAACCATAATAATCATAGTAATCGTCATAATAACCACAAGAATCATAACAATCGTAATACTAATCATAATAATCATAGCAACAATCATAATAGCCGCAATAACCATAGTAATAGTTATGCTAACTGTAGTAATCATAACATCGAAATAATAAACAGAATTATCATGGAAATAACCTTAATAATCGTTATTATAGCCATAATAATCGTAATAGTCATAATCACCAAAATAATCTTTGTGATGATCATAATATTCGTCATAATCATACTATCAAACATAATAATCATAATCATCATAATAAGAACCATAATAAACTTGGAAACAATCATAATAACCATTATAATGGCCATAAAAACCATAATAATCGTAATAGCCATAATAATCTGCATGATATTCATAATAACTTTACTATCAACGATAATAATCATAGTAAACGTCATAATAACCACAAAAATCATAACAATCATAATAATAACTATGATAATCGTAGCAACAATCATAATAGCCGCTATAATCGTAGTAATAGCTAGACTAACTCTAATAATCATAACAACGTAATAATAAACAGAATTACCTTGGAAATAACATTAATAATCGTTATTATAGCCATAATAATCGTAATAGTCATAATCACCAGAATAATCTTAGTGATGATCATAATATACATCATAATCATACTATAAAACATAATAATCATAATAATCATAATAATAACCATAATAAACCTGGAAAAATCGGAATAACCATTATGATAGCCATAAAAACCATATTAATCATAATAGCCGTTATAATCTTAGTGATGATCATAATATTCGTCATAATCGTACTAGGAACCATAATAATCGTAATAATCATAATAATAACCATAATAAACTTGAAAACAATCATAATAACACTTATAATGGCCATAAAAACCATAATAACCATAATAGGCATAATAATCTAAATGATAAACATAATAACCATACTATCAACCATAATAATCATAGTAATCGTCATAATAACCACAAGAATCATAACAATCGTAATAATAATCATAATAATCATAGCAACAATCATAATAGCCGCAATTATCATAGTAATAGTTATACCAACTGTAATAATCATAACATCGAAATAATAAACAGAATTATCATGGAAATAACCTTAATAAACGTTATTATAGCCATAATAATCGTAATAGTCATAATCACCAAAATAATCTTAGTGATTATGATAATATACGTCATAATCATACTATGAAACATAATAACCATAATAATCATAATAAGAACCATAATAAACCTGGAAAGAATCATAATAACCAATATAATGGCCATAAAAACCATAATAATCATAATAGCCATAATAATCTAAATGATAATCTTAATAACCACACTGTCAACCATTATAATCATAGTAATCGTCATAATAACCACAACAATCATAACAATCGTAATAATATTCATAATAATCATAGCAACAGTCATAATAGTCGTAATAATCATAGTAATAGTTATGCTAACTGTAGTAATCATAACATCGAAATAATAAACAGAATTATCATGGTAATAACCTTTATAACCGTTATTATAACCATAATAATCGTAATAGTCATAATCACCAGAATAATCTTAGTGATGATCATAATATTCGTCATAATCACACTATGAAACATAATAATCGTAATAATCATAATAATAACCATAATAAACTTGGAAACAACCATAATAACCATTATAATAGCAATGAAAACCATAATAATAGTAATAGCCATAATAATCTAAATGATAATCATAATAGCCACACTGTCAACCATAATAATCATAGTAATCGACATAATAACCACAACAATAATGACAATCGTAATAACAATCGTAATTATGATAGCAACAGTCATAATAGTCGTAATAATCGTAGTAATAGTTATGCTAACTGTAGTAATCATAACATCGAAATAATAAACAGAATTATCATGGAAATAATCTTAATAATCGTTATTATAGCCATAATAATCGTAATAGTCATAATCACAAGAATAATCTTAGTGATGATCATAATATTCGTCATAATCATACTATGAAACATAATAATAGTAATAAACATAATATTAACCATAATAAACCTGGAAAAGTCATAATAACCATTATGATAGTCATAAAAACCATAATAATAATAATAGCCATAATAATCGAAATGATAATCTGAATAACCACACTGTCAACCAGAATAATCATAGTAATCGTCATAATATCCACAACAATCATAACAATCGTAATTATAATCACAATAATCAAAGCAACAGTCATAATAGTCGTAATAATCATAGTAATAGTTATGCTAACTGTAGTAATCATAACATCGAAATAATAAACAGAATTATCATGGAAATAACCTTAATAATCGTTATCATAGCCATAATAATCGTAATAGTCATAATCACCAAAATAATCTTTGTGATGATCATAATATTCGTCATAATCATACTATGAAACATAATAATCATAATCATCATAATAAGAACCATAATAAACTTGGAAACAATCACAATAACCATTATAATGGCCATAAAAACCATAATAATCGTAATAGCCATAATAATCTGCATGATAATCATAATAACTTTACTATCAACCATAAGAATCATAGTAAACGTCATAATAACCACAAAAATCATAACAATCATAATAATAACTATGATAATCGTAGCAACAATCATAATAGCCGCAATAATCGTAGTAATAGCTAGACTAACTCTAATAATCATAAGAACGTCATAATAAACAGAATTACCATGGAAATAACATTAATAATCGTTATTACAGCCATAATAATCGTCATAGTCAAAACCACCAGAATAATCTTAGTGATGATCATAATATTCGTCACAAACATACTATGAAACATAATAATCATAATAATCATAATAATAACCATAATAAACTTAGAAGCATCCATAATAAAGATTATAATAGCCATAACAACAATAATAACCATAATAGGCATAATGATCTAAATGATAATCATAATAACCACACTATCAAACATAATAATCATAGTAATCGTCCTAATAACCACAACAATCATAACAATCGTAATAATAATTATAATAATCGAAGCAACAATCACAATAGCCGCAATAAGCATGGTAATAGTTATCCTAACTGTAATAATCATATCATCGTGGTAATAAACAGAACTTTCATGGAAATAACCTTTATAATCGTTATTATAACCATAATAATCGTAATAGTCATAATCACCAGGATAATCTTAGTGATGATCATAATATTCCTCATAATCACACTATGAAACATAATAATCGTAATAATCATAATAATAACCATAATAAACTTGGAAACAATCATAATAACCATTATAATAGCCATAAAAACCAGAATAATCATAATAGCCATGATAATCTGAATGATAATCATAATAACCACACTGTCAACCATAATAATCATAGTAATCGTCATAATAACCACAACAATCATGACAATTGTAATAACAATCATAATAATCATAGCAACAGTCATAATAGTCGTAATAATCATAGTAATAGTTATGCTAACAGTAGTAATCATAACATCGAAATAATAAACAGAATTATCATGGAAATAACCTTAATAATCGTTATTATAGCCATAATATTCGTAATAGTCGTAATCGCCAGAATAATCTAAGTGATGATCATAATATTCGTCATAATCACACTATGAAACATAATAATCGTAATAATCATAATAATAACCATAATACACTAGGAAGCAGTAATAATAACCATTATAATAGCCATAAAAAGCATAATAACCATAATAGGCATAGTAATTTAAATGATAATCATAATAACCACACTATCAACCATAATAATCATAGTAATCGTCATAATAACCACAACAATCATAACAATCGTAATAATAATCATAATAATCATAGCAACAGTCACAATAGTCGTAATAATCATAGTAATAGTTATGCTAACTGTAGTAATCATAACATCGAAATAATAAACAGAATTATCATGGAAATAACCTTAATAACCGTTATTATAGCCATAATAATCGTAATAGTCATAATCACCAATATAACCTTAGTGATTATTATAATATACGTCATAATCTTACTATGAAACATAATAATCATAATAATCATAATAAGAACCATAATAAACTTGGAAACAATAATAATAACCATTATAATGGCCATAAAAACCATAATAATAGTAATAGCCATAATAATCTAAATGATAATCATAATAACCCCACTGTCAACCATAATAATCATAGTAATCGTCATAATAACCACAACAATCATAACAATCGTAATAATAACCATAATAATCATAGCAACAGTCATAACAGTCGTAATAATCATAGTAATATTTATGCTAACTGTAATAATCATAACATCGTAACAATAAACAGAATTATCATGGAAATAACCTTAATAATCGTTATCATAGCCATAATAATCGTAATAGTCATAATCACCAGAATAATCTGAGTGATGATCATAATATTCGACATAATCATACTATGAAACATAATAATCATAATAATCATAATAAGAACCATAATAAACTTGGAAACAATCATAATAACCGTTATAATGGCCATAAAAACCATAATAATCGTAATAGCCGTAATAATCTGCATGATAATCATAATAACCATACTATGAACCATAATAATCATAGTAACCGTCATAATAACCACAAAAATCATATCAATCATTATAATAACTATGATAATCGTAGCAACAATCATAACAGCCGTAATAACAGTGGTAATAGTTAGGCTGACTCTAATAATCATAACAACGTAATAATAAACAGAATTACCTTGGAAATAACATTAATAATCGTTATTATAGCCATCATAATCGTCATAGTAAAAACCACCAGAACAATCTTAGTGATGATCATAATATTCGTCATAATCATACTATGAAACATAATAATCATAATAACCACAGTAATAACCATAATAAACTTGGAAGCAATCATAATAACCATTATGATATACATAAAAACCATAATCAACGTAATAGCCATAATAATCTAACTAATAATCATAATAACCACACTATCAGCCATAATAATCATAGTAATCGTCATAATAACCACAAGAATCGTAACAATCGTATTAATAATCATAATAATCATAGCAACAATCGTAATAGCCGCAATAATCGTAGTAATAGTTATACTAACTGTAATAATCATAACATCGTAGTAATAAACAGAATTGTCATGGAAATAACCTTTATAATCGTTATTATAACCATAATAATCGTTATAGTCATAATCACCAGAATAATCTTAGTGATGATCATAATATTCGTCATAATAACACTATGAAACATAATAATCGTAATAATCATAATAATAACCATAATAAACTTGGAAACAATCATAATAACCGTTATAATAGCTATAAAAACCAGAATAATCGTAATAGCCATAATAATCAATATGATAATCATAATAACCACACTGTCAACCATAATAATCATAGTAATCGTCATAATAACCACAACAATCATTACAATTGTAATAATAATCATAATAATCATAGCAAAGGTCATAATAGTCGTAATAATCATAGTAATAGTTATGCTAACGGTAGTAATCATAACATCGAAATAATAAACAGAATTATCATGGAAATATCCTTAATAATCGTTATCATAGCCATAATAATCGTAATAGTCATAATCACCAAAATAATCTTTGTGATGATCATAATATTCGTCATAATCATACTATGAAACATAATAATCATAATCATCATAATAATAACCATAATAAACCTGGAAACAATAATAATAACCATTATAATGGCCATAAAAACCATAATAATCGTAATAGCCATAATAATCTAAATGATAATCATAATAACCACACTATCAACCATAATAATCATAGTAATCGTCATAATAACCACAACAATCATAACAATCGTAATAATAATCATAATAATCATAGCAACAGTCATAATAGTCGTAATAGTCATAGTAATAGTTATACTAACTGTAATAATCATAACATCGTAACAATAAACAGAATTATCATGGAAATAACCTTAATAATCGTTATCATAGCCATAATAATCGTAATAGTCATAATCACCAGAATAATCTGAGTGATGATCATAATATTCGACATAATCATACTATGAAACATAATAATCATAATAAGAACCATAATAAACATGGAACCAATCATAATAACCGTTATAATGGCCATAAAAACCATAATAATCGTAATAGCCATAATAATCTGCATGATAATCATAATAACCTTACTATCAACCATAATAATCATAGTAAACGTCATAATAACCACCAAAATCATAACAATCATAATAATAACTATGATAATCGTAGCAACAATCATAATAGCCGTAATAACCGTAGTAATAGCTAGACTAACTCTAATTATCATAACAACGTAATAATAAACAGAATTACCTTGGAAATAACATTAATAATAGTTATTATGGCCATAATAATCGTAATAGTCATAATCACCAGAATAATCTTAGTGATGATCATAATATACGTCATAATCATACTATAAAACATAATAATCATAATAATCATAATAATAACCATAATAAACCTGGAAAAATCGGAATAACCATTATGATAGCCATAAAAACCATATTAATCATAATAGCCGTTATAATCTTAGTGATGATCATAATATTCGTCATAATCATACTAGGAACCATAATAATCGTAATAATCATAATAAGAACCATAATAAACTTGAAAACGATCATAATAACCATTATCATGGCCATAAAGACCATAATAACCATAATAGGCATAATAATCAGCATGATAATCATAATAACCATACTATGAACCATAATAATCATAGTAACCGTCATAATAACCACAAAAATCATATCAATCATAATAATAACTATGATAATCGTAGCAACAATCATAACAGCCGTAATAACAGTGGTAATAGTTAGGCTAACTCTAATAATCATAACAACGTAATAATAAACAGAATTACCTTGGAAATAACATTAATAATCGTTATTATAGCCATCATAATCGTCATAGTCAAAACCACCAGAATAATCTTAGTGATGATCATAATATTCGTCATAATCATACTATGAAACATAATAATCATAATAACCACAGTAATAACAATAATAAACTTGGAAGCAATCATAATAACCATTATGATATACATAAAAACCATAATCAACGTAATAGCCATAATAATCTAACTAATAATCATAATAACCACACTATCAGCCATAATAATCATAGTAATCGTCATAATAACCACAAGAATCGTAACAATCGTATTAATAATCATAATAATCATAGCAACAATCGTAATAGCCGCAATAATCGTAGTAATAGTTATACTAACTGTAATAATCATAACATCGTAGTAATAAACAGAATTGTCATGGAAATAACCTTTATAATCGTTATTATAACCATAATAATCGTTATAGTCATAATCACCAGAATAATCTTAGTGATGATCATAATATTCGTCATAATCACACTATGAAACATAATAATCGTAATAATCATAATAATAACCATAATAAACTTGGAAACAATCATAATAACCGTTATAATAGCTATAAAAAACCAGAATAATCGTAATAGCCATAATAATCAATATGATAATCATAATAACCACACTGTCAACCATAATAATCATAGTAATCGTCATAATAACCACAACAATCATTACAATTGTAATAATAATCATAATAATCATAGCAAAGGTCATAATAGTCGTAATAATCATAGTAATGGTTATGCTAACTGTAGTAATCATAACATCGAAATAATAAACAGAATTATCATGGAAATATCCTTAATAATCGTTATCATAGCCATAATAATCGTAATAGTCATAATCACCAAAATAATCTTTGTGATGATCATAATATTCGTCATAATCATACTATGAAACATAATAATCATAATCATCATAATAATAACCATAATAAACCTGGAAAAATCATAATAAACATTATGATAGCCATAAAAACCAGAATAATCATAATAGCCATAATAATCTGAATGATAATCTTAATAACCACACTGTCAGCCAGAATAATCATAGTAATCGTCATAATATCCACAACAATCATAACAATCGTAATAATAATCATAATAATCATAGCAACAGTCATAATAGTCGTAATAATCATAGTAATAGTTATGCTAACTGTAGTAATCATAACATCGTAGTAATAAACAGAATTATCATGGAAATAACCTTAATAATCGTTATTATAGCCATAATATTCGTAATAGTCATAATCACCAGAATAATCTTAGTGATGATCATAATATTCGTCATAATCATACTATGAAACATAATAATCATAATCATCATAATAAGAACCATAATAAACTTGGAAAAATCGGAATAACCATTATGATAGCCATGAAAACCATATTAATCGTAATAGCCATTATAATCTTAGTGATGATCATAATATTGGTCATAATCATACTAGGAACCTTAATAATCGTAATAATCATAATAAGAACCATAATAAACTTGGAAACAATAATAATAACCATTATAATGGCCATAAAAACCATAATAATCGTAATAGCCATAATAATCTAAATGATAATCATAATAACCACACTATCAACCATAATAATCATAGTAATCGTCATAATAAACACAACAATCATAACAATCGTAATAATAATCATAATAATCATAGCAACAGTCATAATAGTCGTAATAGTCAAAGTAATAGTTATACTAACTGTAATAATCATAACATCGTAACAATAAACAGAATTATCATGGAAATAACCTTAATAATCGTTATCATAGCCATAATAATCGTAATAGTCATAATCACCAGAATAATCTGAGTGATGATCATAATATTCGACATAATCATACTATGAAACAGAATAATCATAATAAGAACCATAATAAACATGGAACCAATCATAATAACCGTTATAATGGCCATAAAAACCATAATAATCGTAATAGCCATAATAATCTGCATGATAATCATAATAACCATACTATGAACCATAATAATCATAGTAACCGTCATAATAACCACAAAAATCATATCAATCATAATAATAACTATGATAATCGTAGCAACAATCATAACAGCCGTAATAACAGTGGTAATAGTTAGGCTAACTCTAATAATCATAACAACGTAATAATAAACAGAATTACCTTGGAAATAACATTAATAATCGTTATTATAGCCATCATAATCGTCATAGTCAAAACCACCAGAATAATCTTAGTGATGATCATAATATTCGTCATAATCATACTATGAAACATAATAATCATAATAACCATAGTAATAACCATAATAAACTTGGAAGCAATCATAATAACCATTATGATGGACATAAAAACCATAATAAACGTAACAGCCATAATAATCTAACTAATAATCATAATAACCACACTATCAGCCATAATAATCATAGTAATCGTCATAATAACCACAACAATCATAACAATCGTAGCAATAATCCTAATAATCATAGCAACAATCACAATAGCCGCAATAAGCATAGTAATAGTTATACTAACTGTAATAATCATATCGTCGTAGTAATAAACAGAACTTTCATGGAAATAACCTTTATAACCGTTATTATAACCATAATAATCGTAATAGTCATAATCACCAGAATAATCTTAGTGATGGTCATAATATTCGTCATAATCACACTATGAAACATAATAATCGTAATAATCATAATAATAACCATAATAAACTTGGAAACAAACATAATAACCATTATAATTGCAATGAAAGCCATAATAATAGTAATAGCCATAATAATCTAAATGATAATCATAATAGCCACACTGTCAACCATAATAATCATAGTAATCGACATAATAACCACAACAATCATGACAATCGTAATAACAATCGTAATAATCATAGCAACAGACATAATAGTCGTAATAATCGTAGTAATAGTTATGCTAACTGTAGTAATCATAACATCGAAATAATAAACAGAATTATCATGGAAATAACCTTAATAATCGTTATTATAGCCATAATAATCGTAATAGTCATAATCACCAGAATAATCTTAGTGATGATCATAATATTCGTCATAATCACACTATGAAACATAATAATCGTAATAATCATAATAATAACCATAATAAACTTGGAAACAATCATAATAACCATTATAATAGCCATGAAAACCATAATAATTGTAATAGCCTTAATAATCTAAATGATAATCATAATAACCACACTATCAATCATAATAATCATAGTAATCGTCATAATAACCACAACAATCGTAACAATCGTACTAACAACCATAATAATCATAGCAACAGTCATAACAGTCGTAATAATCATAGTAATATTTATGCTAACTGTAGTAATCATAACGTCGATATAATAAACAGAATTCTCATGGAAATAACCTTAATAATCGTTATTATAGCCATAATATACGTAATAGTCATAATCACCAGAATAATCTTAGTGATGATCATAATATACGTCATAATCATACTATAAAACATAATAATCATAATAATCATAATAATACCCATAATGAACCTGGAAAAATCGGAATAACAATTATGATAGCCATGAAAACCATATTAATCGTAATAGCCATTATAATCTTAGTGATGATCATAATATTGGTCATAATCATACTAGGAACCATAATAATCGTAATAATCATAATAAGAACCATAATAAACTTGGAAACAATAATAATAACCATTATAATGGCCATAAAAACCATAATAATCGTAATAGCCATAATAATCTGCATGATAATCATAATAACCTTACTATCAACCATAATAATCATAGTAAACGTCATAATAACCACCAAAATCATAACAATCATAATAATAACTATGATAATCGTAGCAACAATCATAATAGCCGTAATAACCGTAGTAATAGCTAGACTAACTCTAATTATCATAACAACGTAATAATAAACAGAATTACCTTGGAAATAACATTAATAATGGTTATTATAGCCATAATAATCGTAATAGTCATAATCACCAGAATAATCTTAGTGATGATCATAATATGCGTCATAATCATACTATAAAACATAATAATCATAATAATCATAATAATAACCATAATAAACCTGGAAAAATCGGAATAACCATTATGATAGCCCTAAAAACCATATTAATCATAATAGCCGTTATAATCTTAGTGATGATCATAATATTCGTCATAATCATACTAGGAAGCATAATAATCGTAATAATCATAATAATAACCATAATAAACTTGAAAACGATCATAATAACCATTATCATGGCCATAAAAACCATAATAACCATAATAGGCATAATAATTTAATGATAATCATAATAACCACACTATCAATCATAATAATCATAGTAATCGTCATAATAACCACAACAATCATAACAATCGTAATAATAACCATAATAATCATAGCAACTGTCATAACAGTCGTAATAATCATAGTAATATTTATGCTAACTGTAGTAATCATAACGTCGATATAATAAACAGAATTGTCATGGAAATAACCTTAATAATCGTTATTATAGCCATAATAATCGTAATAGTCATAATCACCAAAATAATCTTAGTGATTATGATAATATACGTATATTATATTATATTATATAATCATACTATGACACATAATAATCATAATAACCACAATAATAACAATAATAAACTTGGAAGCAATCATAATAACCATTGTGATGGCCATAAAAACAATAATAAACGTAACAGCCATAATAGTCTAGATAATAATCATAATAGCCACACTATCAACCATAATAATCATAGTAATCGTCATAATAACCACAACAATCATAACAATCGTAATAATAAGCATACTAATCATAACAACAGTCATAGTAGTCGTAATAATCATAGTAATAGATATGCTAACTGTAGTAATCATAACATCGAAATAATAAACAGAATTATCATCGAAATAACCTTTATAACCGTTATTATAACCATAATAATCGTAATAGTCATAATCACCAGAATAATCTTAGTGATGATCATAATATTCGTCATAATCACACTATGAAACATAATAATCGTAATAATCATAATAATAACCATAATAAACTTGGAAACAACCATAATAACCATTATAATAGCAATGAAAACCATAATAATAGTAATAGCCATAATAATCTAAATGATAATCATAATAGCCACACTGTCAACCATAATAATCATAGTAATCGACATAATAACCACAACAATCGTGACAATCGTAATACCAATCGTAATTATCATAGCAACAGTCATAATAGGCGTAATAATCGTAGTAACAGTTATGCTAACTGTAGTAATCATAACATCGAAATATTAAGCAGAATTATCATGGAAATAACCTTAATAATCGTTATTATAGCCATAATAATCGTAATAGTCATAATCACAAGAATAATCTTAGTGATGATCATAATATTCGTCATAATCATACTATGAAACATAATAACCGTAATAATCATAATAATAACCATAATAAACTTGGCAACAATCATAATAACCATTATAAGAGCAATGAAAACCATAATAATAGTAATAGCCATAATAATCTAAATGATAATCTTAATAACCACACTGTCAACCATAATAATCGTAGTAATCGACATAATAACCACAACAATCGTGACAATCGTAATAATAATCGTAATAATCATAGCAACAGTCATAATGGTCGTAATAACCGTAGTAATAGTTATGCTAACTGTAGTAATCATAACATCGAAATAATAAACAGAATTATCATAGAAATAACCTTAATAATCGTTATTATAACCATAATTATCGTAATAGTCATAATCACCAGAATAATCTTACTGATGATCATAATATTCGTCATAATCACACTATGAAACATAATAATCGTAATAATCATAATAATAACCATAATAAACTTGGAAACAATCATAATAACCATCATAATGGCCATAAAAACCATAATAATCGTAATAGCCATAATAACCTGCATGATAATCATAATAACCATACTATCAACCATAATAATGATAGTAAACGTCATAATAACCACTACAATCATGACAATTGTAATAATAATCATAATAATTATAGCAACAGTCATAATAGTAATAGTTATGCTAACTGCAGTAATCATAACATCGAAATAATAAACAGAATTATCATGGAAATAACCTTAGTAATCGTTATTATAGCCATAATAATCGTAATAGTCATAATCACCAGAATAATCTTAGTGATGACCATAATATACGTCATAATCATACTATAAAACATAATAATCATAATAATCATAATAATAACCATAATAAACCTGGAAAAATCGTAATAACAATTATGATAGCCATAAAAGCTATATTAACCATAATAGCCATTATAATCTTAGTGATGATCATAATATTCGTCATAATCATACTAGGAACCATAATAATCGTAATAATCATAATAATAACCATAATAAACTTGAAAACGATCAGAATAACCATTATAATGGCCATAAAAACCATAATAATCATAATAGCCATAATAATCTGAATGATAATCATAATAACCATACTATCAACCATAATAATCATAGTAATCGTCATAATAACCACAACAATCATAACAACCGTAATAATAATCATAATAATCATAGCAACAGTCAAAATAGTCGTAATAGTCATAGTAATAGTTAAACTAACTGTAATAATCATAAAATGGTTATAATAAACGGAATAATCTTCGAAATAACATTAATAATCATTATTATGGCAATAACAATCGTAATAGACATAATCACCAAAATAATCTGAGTGATTATGATAATATACGTCATAATCATACTATGAAACATAATAATCATAATAATCATAATAAGAACCATAATAAACTTGGAAACAATCATAATAACCATTATAATGGCCATAAAAACCATACTAATCGTAATAGCCATAATAATCTGCATCATAATCATAATAACCATACTATCAACCATAATAATCATAGTAACCGTCATAATAACCACAAAAACCATAACAATCATAATATTAACAATGATAATCGTAGCAACAATCATAATAGCCGTAATAACCGTTGTAATAGTTAGACTAACTCTAATAATCATAACAACATAATAATAAACAGAATACCTTGGAAATAACATTAATAATCGTTATTATAGCCATAATAATCGTCATAGTCAAAACCACCACAATAATCTTAGTGATGGTCATAATATTCGTCATAATCATACTATGAAACATAATAATCATAGTAACCATAATAATAAGCATAATAAACTTGGAAGCAATCATAATAACCATTACGTTGGACATAAAAACCATAATAAACTTAACAGCCATAACAATCTAACTAATAATCATAATAACCACGCTATCAACCATAATAATCATAGTAATCGTCATAATAACCACAAGAATCATAACAATCGTAATAATAATCATAATAATCATAGCAACAATCATAATAGCCGCAATTATCATAGTAATAGTTATACCAACTGTAATAATCATAACATCGAAATAATATACAGAATTATCATGGAAATAACCTTAATAATCGTTATTATAGCCATAATAATCGTAATAGTCATAATCACCAAAATAATCTTAGTGATTATGATAATATACGTCATAATCATACTATGAAACATAATAACCATAATAATCATAATAAGAACCATAATAAACCTGGAAAGAATCATAATAACCAATATAATGGCCATAAAAACCATAATAATCATAATAGCCATAATAATCTAAATGATAATCTTAATAACCACACTGTCAACCATTATAATCATAGTAATCGTCATAATAACCACAACAATCATAACAATCGTAATAATAATCATAATAATCATAGCAACAGTCACAATAGTCGTAATAATCATAGTAATAGTTATGCTAACTGTAGTAATCATAACATCGAAATAATAAACAGAATTATCATGGAAATAACCTTAATAACCGTTATTATAGCCATAATAATCGTAATAGTCATAATCACCAATATAACCTTAGTGATTATCATAATATACGTCATAATCTTACTATGAAACATAATAATCATAATAATCATAATAATAACCATAATAAACTTGGAAACAAACATTATAACCATTATAATTGCAATGAAAACCATAATAATAGTAATAGCCATAATAATCTAAATGATAATCATAATAGCCACACTGTCAACCATAATAATCATAGTAATCGACATAATAACCACAACAATCATGACAATCGTAATAACAATCGTAATAATCATAGCAACAGACATAATAGTCGTAATAATCGTAGTAATAGTTATGCTAACTGTAGTAATCATAACATCGAAATAATAAACAGAATTATCATGGAAATAACCTTAATAATCGTTATTATAGCCATAATAATCGTAATAGTCATAATCACCAGAATAATCTTAGTGATGATCATAATATTCGTCATAATCACACTATGAAACATAATAATCGTAATAATCATAATAATAACCATAATAAACTTGGAAACAATCATAATAACCATTATAATAGCCATGAAAACCACAATAATTGTAATAGCCTTAATAATCTAAATGATAATCATAATAACCACACTATCAATCATAATAATCATAGTAATCGTCATAATAACCACAACAATCGTAACAATCGTAATAACAACCGTAATAATCATAGCAACGGTCATAACAGTCGTAATAATCATAGTAATATTTATGCTAACTGTAGTAATCATAACGTCGATATAATAAACAGAATTCTCATGGAAATAACCTTAATAATCGTTATTATAGCCATAATAATCGTAATAGTCATAATCACCAGAATAATCTTAGTGATGATCATAATATACGTCATAATCATACTATAAAACATAATAATCATAATAATCATAATAATACCCATAATGAACCTGGAAAAATCGGAATAACAATTATGATAGCCATGAAAACCATATTAATCGTAATAGCCATTATAATCTTCGTGATGATCATAATATTGGTCATAATCATACTAGGAACCATAATAATCGTAATAATCATAATGAGAACCATAATAAACTTGGAAACAATAATAATAACCATTATAATGGCCATAAAAACCATAATAATCGTAATAGCCATAATAATCTGCATGATAATCATAATAACCTTACTATCAACCATAATAATCATAGTAAACGTCATAATAACCACCAAAACCATAACAATCATAATAATAACTATGATAATCGTAGCAACAATCATAATAGCCGTAATAACCGTAGTAATAGCTAGACTAACTCTAATTATCATAACAACGTAATAATAAACAGAATTACCTTGGAAATAACATTAATAATGGTTATTATAGCCATAATAATCGTAATAGTCATAATCACCAGAATAATCTTAGTGATGATCATAATATGCGTCATAATCATACTATAAAACATAATAATCATAATAATCATAATAATAACCATAATAAACCTGGAAAAATCGGAATAACCATTATGATAGCCATAAAAACCATATTAATCATAATAGCCGTTATAATCTTAGTGATGATCATAATATTCGTCATAATCATACTAGGAAGCATAATAATCGTAATAATCATAATAATAACCATAATAAACTTGAAAACGATCATAATAACCATTATCATGGCCATAAAAACCATAATAACCATAATAGGCATAATAATTTAATGATAATCATAATAACCACACTATCAATCATAATAATCATAGTAATCGTCATAATAACCACAACAATCATAACAATCGTAATAATAACCATAATAATCATAGCAACTGTCATAACTGTCGTAATAATCATAGTAATATTTATGCTAACTGTAGTAATCATAACGTCGATATAATAAACAGAATTGTCATGGAAATAACCTTAATAATCGTTATTATAGCCATAATAATCGTAATAGTCATAATCACCAAAATAATCTTAGTGATTATGATAATATACGTCATAATCATACTATGACACATAATAATCATAATAACCACAATAATAACAATAATAAACTTGGAAGCAATCATAATAACCATTGTGATGGCCATAAAAACAATAATAAACGTAACAGCCATAATAACCTGCATGATAATCATAATAACCATACTATCAACCATAATAATGATAGTAAACGTCATAATGGCCACAAAAATCATAACAATCAAAATAATAACTATGATAATCGTCGCAACAATCATAATAGCCGTAATAATCGTAGTAATAGTTAGACTAACTCTAATAATCATAACAACGTAATAATAAACAGAATTATCTTGAAAATAACATTAATAATCGTTATTATAGCCATAATAATCGTCATAGTCAAAACCACCAGAATAATCTTAGTGATGATCATAATATTCGTCATAATCATACTATGACACATAATAATCATAATAACCACAATAATAACAATAATAAACTTGGAAGCAATCATAATAACCATTGTGATGGCCATAAAAACAATAATAAACGTAACAGCCATAATAGTCTAGATAATAATCATAATAGCCACACTATCAACCATAATAATCATAGTAATCGTCATAATAACCACAACAATCATAACAATCGTAATAATAAGCATACTAATCATAACAACAGTCATAGTAGTCGTAATAATCATAGTAATAGATATGCTAACTGTAGTAATCATAACATCGAAATAATAAACACAATCATCATGGAAATAACCTTTATAACCGTTATTATAACCATAATAATCGTAATAGTCATAATCACCAGAATAATCTTAGTGATGATCATAATATTCGTCATAATCACACTATGAAACATAATAATCGTAATAATCATAATAATAACCATAATAAACTTGGAAACAACCATAATAACCATTATAATAGCAATGAAAACCATAATAATAGTAATAGCCATAATAATCTAAATGATAATCATAATAGCCACACTGTCAACCATAATAATCATAGTAATCGACATAATAACCACAACAATCGTGACAATCGTAATACCAATCGTAATTATCATAGCAACAGTCATAATAGTCGTAATAATCGTAGTAATAGTTATGCTAACTGTAGTAATCATAACATCGAAATAATAAGCAGAATTATCATGGAAATAACCTTAATAATCGTTATTATAGCCATAATAATCGTAATAGTCATAATCACAAGAATAATCTTAGTGATGATCATAATATTCGTCATAATCATACTATGAAACATAATAACCGTAATAATCATAATAATAACCATAATAAACTTGGCAACAATCATAATAACCATTATAAGAGCAATGAAAACCATAATAATAGTAATAGCCATAATAATCTAAATGATAATCTTAATAACCACACTGTTAACCATAATAATCGTAGTAATCGACATAATAACCACAACAATCGTGACAATCGTAATAATAATCGTAATAACCATAGCAACAGTCATAATGGTCGTAATAACCGTAGTAATAGTTATGCTAACTGTAGTAATCATAACATCGAAATAATAAACAGAATTATCATAGAAATAACCTTAATAATCGTTATTATAACCATAATTATCGTAATAGTCATAATCACCAGAATAATCTTACTGATGATCATAATATTCGTCATAATCACACTATGAAACATAATAATCGTAATAATCATAATAATAACCATAATAAACTTGGAAACAATCATAATAACCATCATAATGGCCATAAAAACCATAATAATCGTAATAGCCATAATAACCTGCATGATAATCATAATAACCATACTATCAACCATAATAATGATAGTAAACGTCATAATAACCACTACAATCATGACAATTGTAATAATAATCATAATAATTATAGCAACAGTCATAATAGTAATAGTTATGCTAACTGCAGTAATCATAACATCGAAATAATAAACAGAATTATCATGGAAATAACCTTAATAATCGTTATTATAGCCATAATAATCGTAATAGTCATAATCACCAGAATAATCTTAGTGATGACCATAATATACGTCATAATCATACTATAAAACATAATAATCATAATAATCATAATAATAACCATAATAAACCTGGAAAAATCGTAATAACAATTATGATAGCCATAAAAACTATATTAACCATAATAGCCATTATAATCTTAGTGATGATCATAATATTCGTCATAATCATACTAGGAACCATAATAATCGTAATAATCATAATAATAACCATAATAAACTTGAAAACGATCAGAATAACCATTATAATGGCCATAAAAACCATAATAATCATAATAGCCATAATAATCTGAATGATAATCATAATAACCATACTATCAACCATAATAATAATAGTAATCGTCATAATAACCACAACAATCATAACAACCGTAATAATAATCATAATAATCATAGCAACAGTCAAAATAGTCGTAATAGTCATAGTAATAGTTAAACTAACTGTAATAATCATAAAATGGTTATAATAAACGGAATAATCTTCGAAATAACCTTAATAATCATTATTATGGCAATAACAATCGTAATAGACATAATCACCAAAATAATCTGAGTGATTATGATAATATACGTCATAATCATACTATGAAACATAATAATCATAATAATCATAATAAGAACCATAATAAACTTGGAAACAATCATAATAACCATTATAATGGCCATAAAAACCATACTAATCGTAATAGCCATAATAATCTGCATCATAATCATAATAACCATACTATCAACCATAATAATCATAGTAACCGTCATAATAACCACAAAAAACATAACAATCATAATATTAACAATGATAATCGTAGCAACAATCATAATACCCGTAATAACCGTTGTAATAGTTAGACTAACTCTAATAATCATAACAACATAATAATAAACAGAATACCTTGGAAATAACATTAATAATCGTTATTATAGCCATAATAATCGTCATAGTCAAAACCACCAGAATAATCTTAGTGATGGTCATAATATTCGTCATAATCATACTATGAAACATAATAATCATAGTAACCATAATAATAAGCATAATAAACTTGGAAGCAATCATAATAACCATTACGTTGGACATAAAAACCATAATAAACTTAACAGCCATAACAATCTAACTAATAATCATAATAACCACGCTATCAACCATAATAATCATAGTAATCGTCATAATAACCACAAGAATCATAACAATCGTAATAATAATCATAATAATCATAGCAACAATCATAATAGCCGCAATTATCATAGTAATAGTTATACCAACTGTAATAATCATAACATCGAAATAATAAACAGAATTATCATGGAAATAACCTTAATAATCGTTATTATAGCCATAATAATCGTAATAGTCATAATCACCAAAATAATCTTAGTGATTATGATAATATACGTCATAATCATACTATGAAACATAATAACCATAATAATCATAATAAGAACCATAATAAACCTGGAAAGAATCATAATAACCAATATAATGGCCATAAAAACCATAATAATCATAATAGCCATAATAATCTAAATGATAATCTTAATAACCACACTGTCAACCATTATAATCATAGTAATCGTCATAATAACCACAACAATCATAACAATCGTAATAATAATCATAATAATCATAGCAACAGTCACAATAGTCGTAATAATCATAGTAATAGTTATGCTAACTGTAGTAATCATAACATCGAAATAATAAACAGAATTATCATGGAAATAACCTTAATAACCGTTATTATAGCCATAATAATCGTAATAGTCATAATCACCAATATAACCTTAGTGATTATTATAATATACGTCATAATCTTACTATGAAACATAATAATCATAATAATCATAATAAGAACCATAATAAACTTGGAAACAATAATAATAACCATTATAATGGCCATAAAAACCATAATAATAGTAATAGCCATAATAATCTAAATGATAATCATAATAACCCCACTGTCAACCATAATAATCATAGTAATCGTCATAATAACCACAACAATCATAACAATCGTAATAATAACCATAATAATCATAGCAACAGTCATAACAGTCGTAATAATCATAGTAATATTTATGCTAACTGTAATAATCATAACATCGTAACAATAAACAGAATTATCATGGAAATAACCTTAATAATCGTTATCATAGCCATAATAATCGTAATAGTCATAATCACCAGAATAATCTGAGTGATGATCATAATATTCGACATAATCATACTATGAAACATAATAATCATAATAATCATAATAAGAACCATAATAAACTTGGAAACAATCATAATAACCGTTATAATGGCCATAAAAACCATAATAATCGTAATAGCCGTAATAATCTGCATGATAATCATAATAACCATACTATCAACCATTATTATCATAGTAATCGTCATAATAACCACAACAATCATAACAATCATAATAATAACTATGATAATCGTTGCAACAATCATAACAGCCGTAATAACAGTGGTAATAGTTAGGCTAACTCTAATAATCATAACAACGTAATAATAAACAGAATTAACTTGGAAATAACATTAATAATCGTTATTATAGCCATAATAATCGTAATAGACATAATCACAAGAATAATCTTAGTGATGATCATAATATTCGTCATAATCATACTATGAAACATAATAATCGTAATAAACATAATAATAAACATAATAAACCTGCAAAAATCATAATAACCATTATGAGAGCCATAAAAACCATAATATTCATAATAGCCATAATAATCTAAATGATAATCTTAATAACCACACTGTCAACCAGAATAATCATAGTAATCGTCATAATATCCACAACAATCATAACAATCGTAATAATAATCATAATAATCATAGCAACAGTCATAATAGTCGTAATAGTCATAGTAATAGTTATGCTAACTGTAGTAATCATAACATCGAAATAATAAACAGAATTATCATGGAAATAACCTTAATAATCGTTATCATAGCCATAATAATCGTACTAGTCATAATCACCAAAATAATCTTTATGATGATCATAATATTCGTCATAATCATACTATGAAACATAATAATCATAATCATCATAATAAGAACCATAATAAACTTGGAAACAATCATAATAACCATTATAATGGCCATAAAAACCATAATAATCGTAATAGCCATAATAACCTGCATGATAATCATAATATCCTTACTATCAACCATAATAATCATAGTAAACGTCATAATAACCACCAAAATCATAGCAATCATAATAATAACTATGATAATCGTAGCAACAATCATAATAGCCGTAATAACCGTAGTAATAGCTAGACTAACTCTAATTATCATAACAACGTAATAATAAACAGAATTACCTTGGAAATAACATTAATAATAGTAATTATAGCCATAATAATAGTAATAGTCATAATCACCAGAATAATCTTAGTGATGATCATAATATACGTCATAATCATACTATAAAACATAATAATCATAATAATCATAATAATAACCATAATAAACCTGGAAAAATCGGAATAACCATTATGATTGCCATAAAAACCATATTAATCATAATAGCCGTTATAATCTTAGTGATGATCATAATATTCGTCATAATCATACTAGGAACCATAATAATCGTAATAATCATAATAATAACTATAATAAACTTGAAAACGATCATAATAACCATTATCATGGCCATAAAAACCATAATAACCATAATAGGCATAATAATCTAAATGATAATCATAATAACCACACTATCAACCATAATAATCATAGTAATCGTCATAATAACCACAACAAGCATAACAATCGTAATAATAACCATAATAATCATAGCAACAGTCATAACAGTCGTAATAATCATAGTAATATTTATGCTAACTGTAATAATCATAACATCGTAACAATAAACAGAATTATCATGGAAATAACCTTAATAATCGTTATCATAGCCATAATAATCGTAATAGTCATAATCACCAGAATAATCTGAGTGATGATCATAATATTCGACATAATCATACTATGAAACATAATAATCATAATAATCATAATAAGAACCATAATAAACTTGGAAACAATCATAATAACCGTTATAATGGCCATAAAAACCATAATAATCGTAATAGCCATAATAATCTGCATGATAATCATAATAACCATACTATGAACCATAATAATCATAGTAACCGTCATAATAACCACAAAAATCATATCAATCATAATAATAACTATGATAATCGTAGCAACAATCATAACAGCCGTAATAACAGTGGTAATAGTTAGGCTAACTCTAATAATCATAACAACGTAATAATAAACAGAATTACCTTGGAAATAACATTAATAATCGTTATTATAGCCATCATAATCGTCATAGTCAAAACCACCAGAACAATCTTAGTGATGATCATAATATTCGTCATAATCATACTATGAAACATAATAATCATAATAACCATAGTAATAACCATAATAAACTTGGAAGCAATCATAATAACCATTATGATGGACATAAAAACCATAATCAACGTAACAGCCATAATAATCTAACTAATAATCATAATAACCACACTATCAGCCATAATAATCATAGTAATCGTCATAATAACCACAAGAATCATAACAATCGTATTAATAATCATAATAATCATAGCAACAATCATAATAGCCGCAATAATCGTAGTAATAGTTATACTAACTGTAATAATCATAACATCGTAGTAATAAACAGAATTGTCATGGAAATAACCTTTATAATCGTTATTATAACCATAATAATCGTTATAGTCATAATCACCAGAATAATCTTAGTGATGATCATAATATTGGTCATAATCATACTAGGAACCTTAATAATCGTAATAATCATAATAAGAACCATAATAAACTTTGAAACAATAATAATAACCATTATAATGGCCATAAAAACCATAATAATCGTAATAGCCATAATAATCTAAATGATAATCATAATAACCACACTATCAACCATAATAATCATAGTAATCGTCATAATAACCACAACAATCATAAGAATCGTAATAATAATCATAATAATCATAGCAACAGTCATAATAGTCGTAATAGTCATAGTAATAGTTATACTAACTGTAATAATCATAACATCGTAACAATAAACAGAATTATCATGGAAATAACCTTAATAATCGTTATCATAGCCATAATAATCGTAATAGTCATAATCACCAGAATAATCTGAGTGATGATCATAATATTCGACATAATCATACTATGAAACATAATAATCATAATAAGAACCATAATAAACTTGGAACCAATCATAATAACCGTTATAATGGACATAAAAACCATAATAATCGTAATAGCCATAATAATCTGCATGATAATCATAATAACCATACTATGAACCATAATAATCATAGTAACCGTCATAATAACCACAAAAATCATATCAATCATAATAATAACTATGATAATCGTAGCAACAATCATAACAGCCGTAATAACAGTGGTAATAGTTAGGCTAACTCTAGTAATCATAACAACGTAATAATAAACAGAATTACCTTGGAAATAACACTAATAATCGTTATTATAGCCATCATAAGCGTCATAGTCAAAACCACCAGAATAATCTTAGTGATGATCATAATATTCGTCATAATCATACTATGAAACATAATAATCATAATAACCATAGTAATAACCATAATAAACTTGGAAGCAATCATAATAACCATTATGATGGACATAAAAACCATAATAAACGTAACAGCCATAATAATCTAACTAATAATCATAATAACCACACTATCAGCCATAATAATCATAGTAATCGTCATAATAACCACAAGAATCATAACAATCGTATTAATAATCATAATTCTCATAGCAAAGGTCATAATAGTCGTAATAATCATAGTAATAGTTATGCTAACTGTAGTAATCATAACATCGAAATAATAAACAGAATTATCATGGAAATAACCTTAATAATCGTTATTATAGCCATAATAATCGTAATAGTCATAATCACCATAATAATCTCAGTGATGACCATAATAATCATCATAATCATACTAACAAACACAATAATAATAATAATCATAATAATAACAATAATAAACGTGGAAACAATCATAATTACCATTGTAACAGCCATAAAAACCACAATAATCATAATAGACGTAATAATCTGAATGATAATTATAATAACCAAACTATCAACCATAACAATCTTAGTAACCGCCATAATAACCACAACAATCATAACAATCGTAGCAATAATCCTAATAATCATAGCAACAATCACAATAGCCGCAATAAGCATAGTAATAGTTATACTAACTGTAATAATCATATCGTCGTAGTAATAAACAGAACTTTCATGGAAATAACCTTTATAACCGTTATTATCACCATAATAATCGTAATAGTCATAATCACCAGAATAATCTTAGTGATGGTCATAATATTCGTCATAATCACACTATGAAACATAATAATCGTAATAATCATAATAATAACCATAATAAACTTGGAAACAAACATAATAACCATTATAAGTGCAATGAAAACCATAATAATAGTAATAGCCATAATAATCTAAATGATAATCATAATAGCCACACTGTCAACCATAATAATCATAGTAATCGACATAATAACCACAACAATCATGACAATCGTAATAACAATCGTAATAATCATAGCAACAGACATAATAGTCGTAATAATCGTAGTAATAGTTATGCTAACTGTAGTAATCATAACATCGAAATAATAAACAGAATTATCATGGAAATAACCTTAATAATCGTTATTATAGCCATAATAATCGTAATAGTCATAATCACCAGAATAATCTGAGTGATGATCATAATATTCGTCATAATCATACTATGAAACATAATAATCGTAATAAACATAATAATAACCATAATAAACCTGGAAAAATCTTAATAACCATTATGATAGCCATAAAAACCTGAATAATCATAATAGCCATAATAATCTGAATGATAATCTTAATAACCACACTGTCAGACAGAATAATCATAGTAATCGTCATAATACCCACAACAATCATAACAATCGTAATAATAATCATAATAATCATAGCAACAGTCATAATAGTCGTAATAATCATAGTAATAGTTATGCTAACAGTAGTAATCATAACATCGAAATAATAAACAGAATTATCATGGAAATAACCTTAATAACCGCTGTTATAGCCATAATAATCGTAATAGCCATAATCACCAGAATAATCTTAGTGATGATCATAATATTCGTCATAATCATACTATGAAACATAATAATCGTAATAATCATAATAATAACCATAATACACTTGGAAGCAATAATAATAATCATTATAATAGCCATAAAAACCATAATAACCATAATAGGCATAGTAATTTAAATGATAATCATAATAACCACACTATCAACCATAATAATCATAGTAATCGTCATAATAACCACAACAATCATAACAATCGTAATAATAATCATAATAATCATAGCAACAGTCATAATAGTCGTAATAATCATAGTAATAGATATGCTAACTGTAATAATCATATCATCGTAGTAATAAACAGAACTTTCATGGAAATAACCTTTATAATCGTTATTATAACCATAATAATCGTAATAGTCATAATCACCAGAATAATCATAGTGATGATCATAATATTCGTCATAATCACACTATGAAACATAATAATCGTAATAATCATAATAATAAACATAATAAACTTGAAAACGATCATAATAACCATTATCATGGCCATAAAAACCATAATAACCATAATGGGCATAATAATCTAAATGATAATCATAATAACCACACTATCAATCATAATAGTCATAGTAATCGTCATAATAACCACAACAATCGTAACAATCGTAATAACAACCATAATAATCATAGCAACAGTCATAATAGCCGTAATAACCGTAGTAATAGCTAGACTAACTCTAATTATCATAACAACGTAATAATAAACAGAATTACCTTGGAAATAACATTACTAATGGTTATTATAGCCATAATAATCGTAATAGTCATAATCACCAGAATAATCTTAGTGATGATCATAATATACGTCATAATCATACTATAAAACATAATAATCATAATAATCATAATAATAACCATAATAAACCTGGAAAAATCGGAATAACCATTATGATAGCCATAAAAACCATATTAATCATAATAGCCGTTATAATCTTAGTGATGATCATAATATTCGTCATAATCATACTAGGAAGCATAATAATCGTAATAATCATAATAATAACCATAATAAACTTGAAAACGATCATAATAACCATTATCATGGCCATAAAAACCATAATAACCATAACAGGCATAATAATTTAATGATAATCATAATAACCACACTATCAATCATAATAATCATAGTAATCGACATAATAACCACAACAATCATGACAATCGTAATAACAATCGTAATAATCATAGCAACAGACATAATAGTCGTAATAATCGTAGTAATAGTTATGCTAACTGTAGTAATCATAACATCGAAATAATAAACAGAATTATCATGGAAATAACCTTAATAATCGTTATTATAGCCATAATAATCGTAATAGTCATAATCACCAGAATAATCTGAGTGATGATCATAATATTCGTCATAATCATACTATGAAACATAATAATCGTAATAAACATAATAATAACCATAATAAACCTGGAAAAATCTTAATAACCATTATGATAGCCATAAAAACCAGAATAATCATAATAGCCATAATAATCTGAATGATAATCTTAATAACCACACTGTCAGACAGAATAATCATAGTAATCGTCATAATACCCACAACAATCATAACAATCGTAATAATAATCATAATAATCATAGCAACAGTCATAATAGTCGTAATAATCATAGTAATAGTTATGCTAACAGTAGTAATCATAACATCGAAATAATAAACAGAATTATCATGGAAATAACCTTAATAACCGCTGTTATAGCCATAATAATCGTAATAGCCATAATCACCAGAATAATCTTAGTGATGATCATAATATTCGTCATAATCACACTATGAAACATAATAATCGTAATAATCATAATAATAACCATAATACACTTGGAAGCAATAATAATAACCATTATAATAGCCATAAAAACCATAATAACCATAATAGGCATAGTAATTTAAATGATAATCATAATAACCACACTATCAACCATAATAATCATAGTAATCGTCATAATAACCACAACAATCATAACAATCGTAATAATAATCATAATAATCATAGCAACAGTCATAATAGTCGTAATAATCATAGTAATAGATATGCTAACTGTAATAATCATATCATCGTAGTAATAAACAGAACTTTCATGGAAATAACCTTTATAATCGTTATTATAACCATAATAATCGTAATAGTCATAATCACCAGAATAATCATAGTGATGATCATAATATTCGTCATAATCACACTATGAAACATAATAATCGTAATAATCATAATAATAAACATAATAAACTTGAAAACGATCATAATAACCATTATCATGGCCATAAAAACCATAATAACCATAATGGGCATAATAATCTAAATGATAATCATAATAACCACACTATCAATCATAATAATCATAGTAATCGTCATAATAACCACAACAATCGTAACAATCGTAATAACAACCATAATAATCATAGCAACAGTCATAACAGTCGTCATAATCATAGTAATATTTATGCTAACTGTAGTAATCATAACGTCGATATAATAAACAGAATTCTCATGGAAATAACCTTAATAATCGTTATTATAGCCATAATAATCGTAATAGTCATAATCACCAGAATAATCTTAGTGATGATCATAATATACGTCATAATCATACTATAAAACATAATAATCGTAATAATCATAATAATACCCATAATGAACCTGGAAAAAGTCGGAATAACAATTATGATAGCCATGAAAACCATATTAATCGTAATAGCCATTATAATCTTAGTGATGATCATAATATTGGTCATAATCATACTAGGAACCATAATAATCGTAATAATCATAATAAGAACCATAATAAACTTGGAAACAATAATAATAACCATTATAATGGCCATAAAAACCATAATAATCGTAATAGCCATAATAACCTGCATGATAATCATAATAACCTTACTATCAACCATAATAATCATAGTAAACGTCATAATAACCACCAAAATCATAACAATCATAATAATAACTATGATAATCGTAGCAACAATCATAATAGCCGTAATAACCGTAGTAATAGCTAGACTAACTCTAATTATCATAAAAACGTAATAATAAACAGAATTACCTTGGAAATAACATTAATAATGGTTATTATAGCCATAATAATCGTAATAGTCATAATCACCAGAATAATCTTAGTGATGATCATAATATACGTCATAATCACACTATAAAACATAATAATTATAATAATCATAATAATAACCATAATAAACCTGGAAAAATCGGAATAACCATTGTGATAGCCATAAAAACCATATTAATCGTAATAGCCATTATAATCTTAGTGATGATCATAATATTGGTCATAATCATACTAGGAACCATAATAATCGTAATAATCATAGTAAGAACCATCATAAACTTGGAAACAATAATAATAACCATTATAATGGCCATAAAAAACATAATAATCGTAATAGCCATAATAATTTGCATGATAATCATAATAGCCATACTATGAACCATAATAATCATAGTAACCGTCATAATAACCACAAAAATCATATCAATCATAATAATAACTATGATAATCGTAGCAACAATCATAACACCCGTAATAACAGTGGTAATAGTTAGGCTAACTCTAATAATCATAACAGCGTAATACTAAACAGAATTACCTTGGAAATAACATTAATAATCGTTATTATAGCCATCATAATCGTCATAGTCAAAACCACCAGAATAATCTTAGTGATGATCATAATATTCGTCATAATCATACTATGAAACATAATAATCGTAATAAACATAATAATAACCATAATAAACCTGGAAAAATCATAATAACCATTATGATAGCCATAAAAACCAGAATAATCATTATAGCCATAATAATCTGAATGATAATCTTAATAACCACACTGTCAGCCAGAATAATCATAGTAATCGTCATAATATCCACAACAATCATAACAATCGCAATAATAATCATAATAATCATAGCAACAGTCATAATAGTCGTAATAATCATAGTAATAGTTATGCTAACTGTAGTAATCATAACATCGACATAATAAACTGAATTATCATGGAAATAACCTTAATAACCGCTATTATAGCCATAATAATCGTAATAGCCATAATCACCAGAATAATCTTAGTGATGATCATAATATTCGTCATAATCACACTATGAAGCATAATAATCGTAATAATCATAATAATAACCATAATACACTTGGAAGCAATAATAATAACCATTATAATAGCCATAAAAACCATAATAACCATAATAGGCATAGTAATTTAAATGATAATCATAATAACCACACTATCAACCATAATAATCATAGTAATCGTCATAATAACCACAACAATCATAACAATCGTAATAATAATCATAATAATCATAGCAACAGTCATAATAGTCGTAATAATCATAGTAATAGATATGATAACGGTAATAATCATATCATCGTAGTAATAAGCAGAACTTTCATGGAAATAACCTTTATAATCGTTATTATATCCATAATAATCGTAATAGTCATAATCACCAGAATAATCTTAGTGATGATCATAATATTCGTCATAATCACACTATGAAACATAATAATCGTAATAATCATAATAATAAACATAATAAACTTGAAAACGATCATAATAACCATTATAATGGACATAAAAACCATAATAATCATAATAGCCATAATAATCTGCATGATAATCATAATAACCATACTAACAACCATTATAATCATAGTAATCGTCATAATAACCGCAACAATCATAACAATCATAATAATAACTATGATAATCGTTGCAACAATCATAACAGCCGTAATAACAGTGGTAATAGTTAGGCTAACTCTAATAATAATAACAACGTAATAAGAAACAGAATTACCTTGGAAATAACATTAATAATCGTTATTATAGCCATAATAATCGTAATAGACATAATCACAAGAATAATCTTAGTGATGATCATAATATTCGTCATAATCATACTATGAAACATAATAATCATAATAACCATAGTAATAACCATAATAAACTTGGAAGCAATCATAATAACCATTATGATGGACATAAAAACCATAATAAACGTAACAGCCATAATAATCTAACTAATAATCATAATAACCACACTATCAGCCATAATAATCATAGTAATCGTCATAATAACCACAACAATCATAACAATCATAATAATAACTATGATAATCGTAGCAGCAATCATAATAGCCGTAATAGCCGTAATAATAGTTAGACTAACACTAGTAATCATAACAACGTAATAATAAACAGAATTACCTTGGAAACAACATTAATAATCGTTATTATAGCCATAATAATCGTCATAGTCAAAACCACCAGAATAATCTTAGTGATGATCAGAATATTCGTCATAATCATACTATGAAACATAATAATAATAGTAACCATAATAATAACCATAATAAACTTGGAAGCAATCATAATAACCATTATGATGGACATAAAAACCATAATAAACGTAACAGCAATAATAATCTAACTAATAATCATAATTACCACACTATCTACCATAATAATCATAGTAATCGTCATAATAACCACAAGAATCATAACAATCGTAATACTAATCATAATAATCATAGCAACAATCATAATAGCCGCAATAATCATAGTAATAGTTATGCTAACTGTAGTAATCATAACATCGTAGTAATAAACAGAATTATCATGGAAATAACCTTAATAATCGTTATTATAGCCATAATATTCGTAATAGCCATAATCACCAGAATAATCTTAGTGATGATCATAATATTCGTCATAATCACACTATGAAACATAATAATCGTAATAATCATAATAATAACCATAATACACTTGGAAGCAATAATAATAACCATTATAATAGCCATAAAAACCATAATAACCATAATAGGCATAGTAATTTAAATGATAATCATAATAACCACACTATCAACCATAATAATCATAGTAATCGTCATAATAACCACAACAATCATAACAATCGTAATAATAATCATAATAATCATAGCAACAGTCATAATAGTCGTAATAATCATAGTAATAGATATGCTAACTGTAATAATCATATCATCGTAGTAATAAACAGAACTTTCATGGAAATGACCTTTATAATCGTTATTATAACCATAATAATCGTAATAGTCATAATCACCAGAATAATCTTAGTGATGATCATAATATTCGTCATAATCACACTATGAAACATAATAATCGTAATAATCATAATAATACCCATAATAAACCTGGAAAAATCGGAATAACAATTATGATAGCCATGAAAACCATATTAATCGTAATAGCCATTATAATCTTAGTGATGATCATAATATTGGTCATAATCATACTAGAAACCATAATAATCGTAATAATCATAATAAGAACCATAATAAACTTGGAAACAATAATAATAACCATTATAATGGCCATAAAAACCATAATAATCGTAATAGCCATAATAATCTGCATGATAATCATAATAACCTTACTATCAACCATAATAATCATAGTAAACGTCATAAGAACCACCAAAATCATAACAATCATAATAATAACTATGATAATCGTAGCAACAATCATAATAGCCGTAATAACCGTAGTAATAGCTAGACTAACTCTAGTAATCATAACAACGTAATAATAAACAGAATTACCTTGGAAACAACATTAACAATCGTTATTATAGCCATAATAATCGTCATAGTCAAAACCACCAGAATAATCTTAGTGATGATCAGAATATTCGTCATAATCATACTATGAAACATAATAATCATAGTAACCATAATAATAACCATAATAAACTTGGAAGCAATCATAATAACCATTATGATGGACATAAAAACCATAATAAACGTAACAGCCATAATAATCTAACTAATAATCATAATTACCACACTATCAACCATAATAATCATAGTAATCGTCATAATAACGACAAGAATCATAACAATCGTAATACTAATCATAATAATCATAGCAACAATCATAATAGCCGCAATAATCATAGTAATAGTTATGCTAACTGTAGTAATCATAACATCGAAATAATAAACAGAATTATCATGGAAATAACCTTAATAATCGTTATTATAGCCATAATATTCGTAATAGTCATAATCACCAGAATAATCTTAATGATGATCATAATATTCGTCATAATCACACTATGAAACATAATAATCGTAATAATCATAATAATAACCATAATAAACTTGGAAACAAACATAATAACCATTATAATAGCAATGAAAACCATAATAATAGTAATAGCCATAATAATCTAAATGATAATCATAATAACCACTCTGTCAACCATAATAATCATAGTAATCGACATAATAACCACAACAATCATGACAATCGTAATAATAATCGTAATAATCGTAGCAACAATCATAATAGCCGTAATAACCGTAGTAATAGCTAGACTAATTCTAATTATCATAACAACGTAATAATAAACAGAATTACCTTGGAAATAACATTAATAATAGTTATTATAGCCATAATAATCGTAATAGTCATAATCACCAGAATAATCTTAGTGATGATCATAATATACGTCATAATCATACTATAAAACATAATAATCATAATAATCATAATAATAACCATAATAAACCTGGAAAAATCGGAATAACCATTATGATAGCCATAAAAACCATATTAATCATAATAGCCGTTATAATCTTAGTGATGATCATAATATTAGTCATAATCATACTAGGAACCATAATAACCGTAATAATCATAATAATAACCATAATAAACTTGAAAACGATCATAATAACCATTATCATGGCCATAAAAACCATAATAACCATAATAGCATAATAATCTAAATGATAATCATAATAACCACACTATCAATCATAATAATCATAGTAATCGTCATAATAACCACAACAATCATAACAATCGTAATAATAACCATAATAATCATAGCAACAGTCATAACAGTCGTAATAATCATAGTAATATTTATGCTAACTGTAGTAATCATAACGTCGATATAATAAACAGAGTTCTCATGGAAATAACCTTAATAATCGTTATTATAGCCATAATAATCGTAATAGTCATAATCACCAGAATAATCTTAGTGATGATCATAATATACGTCATAACCATACTATAAAACATAATAATCATAATAATCATAATAATACCCATAATAAACCTGGAAAAATTTGAATAACCATTATGATAGCCATGAAAACCATATTAATCGTAATAGCCATTATAATCTTAGTGATGATCATAATATTGGTCATAATCATACTAGGAACCATAATAATCGTAATAATCATAATAAGAACCATAATAAACTTGGAAACAATAATAATAACCATTATAATGGCCATAAAAACCATAATAATCGTAATAGCCATAATAATCTGCATGATAATCATAATAGCCATACTATGAACCATAATAATCATAGTAAACGTCATAATAACCACCAAAATCATAACAATCATAATAATAACTATGATAATCGTAGCAACAATCATAATAGCCGTAATAACCGTAGTAATAGCTAGACTAACTCTAATTATCATAACAACGTAATAATAAACAGAATTACCTTGGAAATAACATTAATAATAGTTATTATAGCCATAATAATCGTAATAGTCATAATCACCAGAATAATCTTAGTGATGATCATAATATACGTCATAATCATACTATAAAACATAATAATCATAATAATCATATTAATAACCATAATAAACCTGGAAAAATCGGAATAACCATTATGATAGCCATAAAAACCATATTAATCATAATAGCCGTTATAATCTTAGTGATGATCATAATATTCGTCATAATCATACTAGGAAGCATAATAATCGTAATAATCATAATAGTAACCATAATAAACTCGAAAACGATCATAATAACCATTATCATGGCCATAAAAACCATAATAACCATAATAGGCATAATAATTTAATGATAATCATAATAACCACACTATCAATCATAATAATCATAGTAATCGTCATAATAACCACAACAATCATAACAATCGTAATAATAACCATAATAATCATTGCAACTGTCATAACAGTCGTAATAATCATAGTAATATTTATGCTAACTGTAGTAATCATAACGTCGATATAATAAACAGAATTGTCATGGAAATAACCTTAACAATCGTTATTATAGCCATAATAATCGTAATAGTCATAATCACCAGAATAATCTTAGTGATGATCATAATATTCGTCATAATCACACTATGAAACATAATAATCGTAATAATCATAATAATAAACATAATAAACTTGAAAACGATCATAATAACCATTATAATGGACATAAAAACCATAATAATCATAATAGCCATAATAATCTGCATGATAATCATAATAACCATACTATCAACCATTATAATCATAGTAATCGTCATAATAACCACAACAATCATAACAATCATAATAATAACTATGATAATCGTAGCAGCAATCATAATAGCCGTAATAGCCGTAATAATAGTTAGACTAACACCAGTAATCATAACAACGTAATAATAAACAGAATTACCTTGGAAACAACATTAATAATCGTTATTATAGCCATAATAATCGTCATAGTCAAAACCACCAGAATAATCTTAGTGATGATCAGAATATTCGTCATAATCATACTATGAAACATAATAATAATAGTAACCATAATAATAACCATAATAAACTTGGAAGCAATCATAATAACCATTATGATGGACATAAAAACCATAATAAACGTAACAGCAATAATAATCTAACTAATAATCATAATTACCACACTATCTACCATAATAATCATAGTAATCGTCATAATAACCACAAGAATCATAACAATCGTAATACTAATCATAATAATCATAGCAACAATCATAATAGCCGCAATAATCATAGTAATAGTTATGCTAACTGTAGTAATCATAACATCGTAGTAATAAACAGAATTATCATGGAAATAACCTTAATAATCGTTATTATAGCCATAATATTCGTAATAGCCATAAACACCAGAATAATCTTAGTGATGATCATAATATTCGTCATAATCACACTATGAAACATAATAATCGTAATAATCATAATAATAACCATAATACACTTGGAAGCAATAATAATAACCATTATAATAGCCATAAAAACCATAATAACCATAATAGGCATAGTAATTTAAATGATAATCATAATAACCACACTATCAACCATAATAATCATAGTAATCGTCATAATAACCACAACAATCATAACAATCGTAATAATAATCATAATAATCATAGCAACAGTCATAATAGTCGTAATAATCATAGTAATAGATATGCTAACTGTAATAATCATATCATCGTAGTAATAAACAGAACTTTCATGGAAATGACCTTTATAATCGTTATTATAACCATAATAATCGTAATAGTCATAATCACCAGAATAATCTTAGTGATGATCATAATATTCGTCATAATCACACTATGAAACATAATAATCGTAATAATCATAATAATACCCATAATAAACCTGGAAAAATCGGAATAACAATTATGATAGCCATGAAAACCATATTAATCGTAATAGCCATTATAATCTTAGTGATGATCATAATATTGGTCATAATCATACTAGGAACCATAATAATCGTAATAATCATAATAAGAACCATAATAAACTTGGAAACAATAATAATAACCATTATAATGGCCATAAAAACCATAATAATCGTAATAGCCATAATAATCTGCATGATAATCATAATAACCTTACTATCAACCATAATAATCATAGTAAACGTCATAATAACCACCAAAATCATAACAATCATAATAATAACTATGATAATCGTAGCAACAATCATAATAGCCGTAATAACCGTAGTAATAGCTAGACTAACTCTAATTATCATAACAGCGTAATAATAAACAGAATTACCTTGGAAATAACATTAATAGTAGTTATTATAGCCATAATAATCGTAATAGTCATAATCACCAGAATAATCTTAGTGATGATCATAATATACGTCATAATCATGCTATAAAACATAATAATCATAATAATCATAATAGTAACCATAATAAACCTGGACAAATCGGAATAACCATTATGATAGCCATAAAAACCATATTAATCATAAAAGCCGTTATAATCTTAGTGATGATCATAATATTCGTCATAATCATACTAGGAACCATAATAATCGTAATAATCATAATAATAACCATAATAAACTTGAAAACGATCATAATAACCGTTATCATGGCCATAAAAACCATAATAACCATAATAGGCATAATAATTTAATGATAATCATAATAACCACACTATCAATCATAATAATCATAGTAATCGTCATAATAACCACAACAATCATAACAATCGTAATAATAACCATAATAATCATAGCAACTGTCATAACAGTCGTAATAATCATAGTAATATTTATGCTAACTGTAGTAATCATAACGTCGATATAATAAACAGAATTGTCATGGAGATAACCTTAATAATCGTTATTATAGCCATAATAATCGTAATAGTCATAATCACCAGAATAATCTTAGTGATGATCATAATATACGTCATAATCATACTATAAAACATAATAATCAAAATAATCATAATAATACCCATAATAAACCTGGAAAAATCGGAATAACCATTATGATAGCCATGAAAACCATATTAATCGTAATAGCCATTATAATCTTAGTGATGATCATAATATTGGTCATAATCATACTAGGAACCATAATAATCGTAATAATCATAGTAAGAACCATAATAAACTTGGAAACAATAATAATAACCATTATAATGGCCATAAAAAACATAATAATCGTAATAGCCATAATAATTTGCATGATAATCATAATAGCCATACTATGAACCATAATAATCATAGTAACCGTCATAATAACCACAAAAATCATATCAATCATAATAATAACTATGATAATCGTAGCAACAATCATAACAGCCGTAATAACAGTGGTAATAGTTAGGCTAACTCTAATAATCATAACAACGTCATACTAAACAGAATTACCTTGGAAATAACATTAATAATCGTTATTATAGCCATCATAATCGTCATAGTCAAAACCACCAGAATAATCCTAGTGATGATCATAATATTCGTCATAATCATACTATGAAACATAATAATCGTAATAAACATAATAATAACCATAATAAACCTGGAAAAATCATAATAACCATTATGATAGCCATAAAAACCAGAATAATCATAATAGCCATAATAATCTGAATGATAATCTTAATAACCACACTGTCAGCCAGAATAATCATAGTAATCGTCATAATATCCACAACAATCATAACAATCGTAATAATAATCATAATAATCATAGCAACAGTCATAATAGTCGTAATAATCATAGTAATAGTTATGCTAACTGTAGTAATCATAACATCGACATAATAAACAGAATTATCATGGAAATAACCTTAATAACCGCTATTATAGCCATAATAATCGTAATAGCCATAATCACCAGAATAATCTTAGTGATGATCATAATATTCGTCATAATCACACTATGAAACATAATAATCGTAATAATCATAATAATAACCATAATACACTTGGAAGCAATAATAATAACCATTATAATAGCCATAAAAACCATAATAACCATAATAGGCATAGTAATTTAAATGATAATCATAATAACCACACTATCAACCATAATAATCATAGTAATCGTCATAATAACCACAACAATCATAACAATCGTAATAATAATCATAATAATCATAGCAACAGTCATAATAGTCGTAATAATCATAGTAATAGATATGCTAACTGTAATAATCATATCATCGTAGTAATAAACAGAACTTTCATGGAAATAACCCTTATAATCGTTATTATAACCATAATAATCGTAATAGTCATAATCACCAGAATAATCTTAGTGATGATCATAATATTCGTCATAATCACACTATGAAACATAATAATCGTAATAATCATAATAATAAACGTAATAAACTTGAAAACGATCATAATAACCATTGTAATGGACATAAAAACCATAATAATCATAATAGCCATAATAATCTGCATGATAATCATAATAACCATACTATCAACCATTATAATCATAGTAATCGTCATAATAACCGCAACAATCATATCAATCATAATAATAACTATGATAATCGTTGCAACAATCATAACAGCCGTCGTAACAGTGGTAATAGTTAGGCTAACTCTAATAATCATAACAACGTAATAATAAACAGAATTACCTTGGAAATAACATTAGTAATCGTTATTATAGCCATAATAATCGTAATAGACATAATCACAAGAATAATCTTAGTGATGATCATAATATTCGTCATAATCATACTATGAAACATAATAATCATAATAACCATAGTAATAACCATAATAAACTTGGAAGCAATCACAATAACCATTATGATGGACATAAAAACCATAATAAACGTAACAGCCATAATAATCTAACTAATAATCATAATAACCACACTATCAGCCATAATAATCATAGTAATCGTCATAATAACCACAAGAATCATAACAATCGTAATAATAATCATAATAATCATAGCGACAACCATAATAGCCGCAATAATCATAGTAATAGTTATACTAACTATAATAATCATAACATCGTAGTAATAAACAGAATTGTCATGGAAATAACCTTAATAATCGTTATCATAGCCATAATAATCGTAATAGTCATAATCACCAAAATAATCTTTGTGATGATCATAATATTCGTCATAATCATACAATGAAACATAATAATCATAATCATCATAATAAGAACCATAATAAACTTGGAAACAATCATAATAACCATTATAATGGCCATAAAAACCATAATAATCATAATAGCCATAATAATCTGCATGATAATCATAATAACCATACTATCAACCATTATAATCATAGTAATCGTCATAATAACCACAACAATCATAACAATCATAATAATAACTATGATAATCGTAGCAGCAATCATAATAGCCGTAATAGCCGTAATAATAGTTAGACTAACTCTAGTAATCATAACAACGTAATAATAAACAGAATTACCTTGGAAACAACATTAATAATCGTTATTATAGCCATAATAATCGTCATAGTCAAAACCACCAGAATAATCTTAGTGATGATCAGAATATTCGTCATAATCATACCATGAAACATAATAATCATAGTAACCATAATAATAACCATAATAAACTTGGAAGCAATCATAATAACCATTATGATGGACATAAAAACCATAATAAACGTAACATCCATAATAATCTAACTAATAATCATAATTACCACACTATCAACCATAATAATCATAGTAATCGTCATAATAACGACAAGAATCATAACAATCATAATACTAATCATAATAATCATAGCAACATTCATAATAGCCGCAATAATCATAGTAATAGTTATGCTAACTGTAGTAATCATAGCATCGAAATAATAAACAGAATTATCATGGAAATAACCTTAATAATCGTTATTATAGCCATAATATTCGTAATAGTCATAATCACCAGAATAATCTTAATGATGATCATAATATTCGTCATAATCACACTATGAAACATAATAATCGTAATAATCATTATAATAACCATAATAAACTTGGAAACAAACATAATAACCATTATAATAGCAATGAAAACCATAATAATAGTAATAGCCATAATAATCTAAATGACAAACATAATAACCACTCTGTCAACCATAATAATCATAGTAATCGACATAATAACCACAACAATCATGACAATCGTAATAATAATCGTAATAATCGTAGCAACAATCATAATAGCCGTAATAACCGTAGTAATAGCTAGACTAATTCTAATTATCATAACAACGTAATAATAAACAGAATTACCTTGGAAATAACATTAATAATAGTTATTATAGCCATAATAATCGTAATAGTCATAATCACCAGAATTATCTTAGTGATGATCATAATATACGTCATAATCATACTATAAAACATAATAATCATAATAATCATAATAATAACCATAATAAACCTGGAAAAATCGGAATAACCATTATGATAGCCATAAAAACCATATTAATCATAATAGCCGTTATAATCTTAGTGATGATCATAATATTCGTCATAATCATACTAGGAACCATAATAACCGTAATAATCATAATAATAACCATAATAAACTTGGAAACAATAATAATAACCATTATAATGGCCATAAAAACCATAATAATCGTAATAGCCATAATAATCTAAATGATAATCATAATAACCACACTATCAACCATAATAATCATAGTAATCGTCATAATAACCACAACAGTCATAACAATCGTAATAATAACCATAATAGTCATAGCAACAGTCATAATAGTCGTAATAATCATAGTAATAGTTATGCTAACTGTAGTAATCATAACATCGAAATAATAAACAGAATTATCATGGAAATAACCTTAATAATCGTTATTATAGCCATAATATTCGTAATAGTCATAATCACCAGAATAATCTTAGTGATGATCATAATATTCGTCATAATCACACTATGAAACATAATAATCGTAATAATCATAATAATAACCATAATAAACTTGGAAACAAACATAATAACCATTATAATAGCAATGTACGCCATAATAATAGTAATAGCCATAATAATCTAAATGATAATCATAATAACCACTCTGTCAACCATAATAATCATAGTAATCGACATAATAACCACAACAATCATGACAATCGTAATTATAATCGTAATAATCATAGCAACAGTCATAATAGTCGTAATAATCGTAGTAATAGTTATGCTAACTGTAGTAATCATAACATCGAAATAATAAACAGAATTATCATGGAAATAACCTTAATAATCGTTTTCATAGCCATAATAATCGTACTAGTCGTAATCACCAAAATAATCTTTATGATGATCATAATATTCGTCATAATCATACTATGAAACATAATAATCATAATCATCATAATAAGAACCATAATAAACTTGGAATCAATCATAATAACCATTATAATGGCCATAAAAACCATAATAATCGTAATAGCCATAATAATCTGCATGATAATCATAATAACCTTACTATCAACCATAATAATCATAGTAAACGTCATAATAACCACCAAAATCATAACAATCATAATAATAACTATGATAATCGTAGCAACAATCATAATAGCCGTAATAACCGTAGTAATAGCTAGACTAACTCTAATTATCATAACAACGTAATAATAAACAGAATTACCTTGGAAGTAACATTAATAATAGTTATTATGGCCATAATAATCGTAATAGTCATAATCACCAGAATAATCTTAGTGATGATCATAATATACGTCATAATCATACTATAAAACATAATAATCATAATAATCATAATAATAACCATAATAAACCTGGAAAAATCGGAATAACCATTATGATAGCCATAAAAACCATATTAATCATAATAGCCGTTATAATCTTAGTGATGATCATAATATTCGTCATAATCATACTAGGAACCATAATAATCGTAATAATCATAGTAAGAACCATAATAAACTTGGAAACAATAATAATAACCATTATAATGGCCATAAAAACCATAATAATTGTAATAGCCATAATAATCTGAATGATAATCATAATAACCACACTATCAACCATAATAATCATAGTAATCGTCATAATAACCACAACAATCATAACAATCGTAATAATAATCATAATAATCATAGCAACAGTCATAATAGTCGTAATAGTCATAGTAATAGTTATACTAACTGTAATAATCATAACATCGTAACAATAAACAGAATTATCATGGAAATAACCTTAATAATCGTTATCATAGCCATAATAATCGTAATAGTCATAATCACCAGAATAATCTGAGTGATGATCATAATATTCGACATAATCATACTATGAAACATAATAATCATAATAATCATAATAAGAACCATAATAAACTTGGAACCAATGATAATAACCGTTATAATGGCCATAAAAACCATAATAATCGTAATAGCCATCATCATCTGCATGATAATCATAATAACCATACTATGAACCATAATAATCATAGTAACCGTCATAATTACCACAAAAATCATATCAATCATAATAATAACTATGATAATCGTAGCAACAATCATAACAGCCGTAATAACAGTGGTAATAGTTAGGCTAACTCTAATGATCATAACAACGTAGTAATAAACAGAATTACCTTGGAAATAACATTAATAATCGTTATTATATCCATCATAATCGTCATAGTCAAAACCACCAGAATAATCTTAGTGATGATCATAATATTCGTCATAATCATACTATGAAACATAATAATCATAATAACCATAGTAATAACCATAATAAACTTGGAAGCAATCATAATAACCATTATGATGGACATAAAAACCATAATAATCGTAATAGCCATAATAATCTAAATGATAATCATCATAACCACACTATCAACCATAATAATCATAGCAATCGTCATAATAACCACAACAATCATGACAATTGTAATAATAATCATAATAATCATAGCAAAGGTCATAATAGTCGTAATAATCGTAGTAATAGTTATGCTAACTGTAGTAATCATAACATCGAAATAATAAACAGAATTATCATGGAAATAACCTTAATAATCGTTATTATAGCCATAATATTCGTAATAGTCATAATCACCATAATAATCTCAGAGATGACCATAATAATCATCATAATCATACTAAGAAACACAATAATAATAATAATCATAATAATAACAATAATAAACGTGGAAACAATCATAATTACCATTGTAACAGCCATAAAAACCACAATAATCATAATAGACGTAATAATCTGTATGATAATTATAATAACCAAACTATCAACCATAACAATCATAGTAACCGCCATAATAACCACAACAATCATAACAATCGTAGCAATAATCCTAATAATCATAGCAACAATCACAATAGCCGCAATAAGCATAGTAATAGTTATACTAACTGAAATAATCATATCATCGTAGTAATAAACAGAACTTTCATGGAAATAACCTTTATAACCGTTATTATAGCCATAATAATCGTAATAGTCATAATCACCAGAATAATCTTAGTGATGATCATAATATTCGTCATAATCACACTATGAAACATAATAATCGTAATAATCATAATAATAACCATAATAAACTTGGAAACAAACATAATAACCATTATAATAGCAATGAACGCCATAATAATAGTAATAGCCATAATAATCTAAATGATAATCATAATAACCACTCTGTCAACCATAATAATCATAGTAAACGACATAATAACCACAACAATCATGACAATCGTAATTATAATCGTAATAATCATAGCAACAGTCATAATAGTCGTAATAATCGTAGTAATAGTTATGCTAACTGTAGTAATCATAACATCGAAATAATAAACAGAATTATCATGGAAATAACCTTAATAATCGTTATTATAGCCATAATAATCGTACTAGTCGTAATCACCAAAATAATCTTTATGATGATCATAATATTCGTCATAATCATACTATGAAACATAATAATCGTAATAAACATAATAATAACCATAATAAACCTGGAAAAATCATAATAACCATTATGAGAGCCATAAAAACCATAATAATCATAATAGCCATAATAATCTAAATGATAATCTTAATAACCACACTGTCAACCAGAATAATCATAGTAATCGTCATAATATCCACAACAATCATAACAATCGTAATAATAATCATAATAATCATAGCAACAGTCATAATAGTCGTAATAGTCATAGTAATAGTTATGCTAACTGTAGTAATCATAACGTCGATATAATAAACAGAATTGTCATGGAGATAACCTTAATAATCGTTATTATAGCCATAATAATCGTAATAGTCATAATCACCAGAATAATCTTAGTGATGATCATAATATACGTCATAATCATACTATAAAACATAATAATCAAAATAATCATAATAATACCCATAATAAACCTGGAAAAATCGGAATAACCATTATGATAGCCATGAAAACCATATTAATCGTAATAGCCATTATAATCTTAGTGATGATCATAATATTGGTCATAATCATACTAGGAACCATAATAATCGTAATAATCATAGTAAGAACCATAATAAACTTGGAAACAATAATAATAACCATTATAATGGCCATAAAAAAACATAATAATCGTAATAGCCATAATAATTTGCATGATAATCATAATAGCCATACTATGAACCATAATAATCATAGTAACCGTCATAATAACCACAAAAATCATATCAATCATAATAATAACTATGATAATCGTAGCAACAATCATAACAGCCGTAATAACAGTGGTAATAGTTAGGCTAACTCTAATAATCATAACAACGTCATACTAAACAGAATTACCTTGGAAATAACATTAATAATCGTTATTATAGCCATCATAATCGTCATAGTCAAAACCACCAGAATAATCCTAGTGATGATCATAATATTCGTCATAATCATACTATGAAACATAATAATCGTAATAAACATAATAATAACCATAATAAACCTGGAAAAATCATAATAACCATTATGATAGCCATAAAAACCAGAATAATCATAATAGCCATAATAATCTGAATGATAATCTTAATAACCACACTGTCAGCCAGAATAATCATAGTAATCGTCATAATATCCACAACAATCATAACAATCGTAATAATAATCATAATAATCATAGCAACAGTCATAATAGTCGTAATAATCATAGTAATAGTTATGCTAACTGTAGTAATCATAACATCGACATAATAAACAGAATTATCATGGAAATAACCTTAATAACCGCTATTATAGCCATAATAATCGTAATAGCCATAATCACCAGAATAATCTTAGTGATGATCATAATATTCGTCATAATCACACTATGAAACATAATAATCGTAATAATCATAATAATAACCATAATACACTTGGAAGCAATAATAATAACCATTATAATAGCCATAAAAACCATAATAACCATAATAGGCATAGTAATTTAAATGATAATCATAATAACCACACTATCAACCATAATAATCATAGTAATCGTCATAATAACCACAACAATCATAACAATCGTAATAATAATCATAATAATCATAGCAACAGTCATAATAGTCGTAATAATCATAGTAATAGATATGCTAACTGTAATAATCATATCATCGTAGTAATAAACAGAACTTTCATGGAAATAACCCTTATAATCGTTATTATAACCATAATAATCGTAATAGTCATAATCACCAGAATAATCTTAGTGATGATCATAATATTCGTCATAATCACACTATGAAACATAATAATCGTAATAATCATAATAATAAACGTAATAAACTTGAAAACGATCATAATAACCATTGTAATGGACATAAAAACCATAATAATCATAATAGCCATAATAATCTGCATGATAATCATAATAACCATACTATCAACCATTATAATCATAGTAATCGTCATAATAACCGCAACAATCATATCAATCATAATAATAACTATGATAATCGTTGCAACAATCATAACAGCCGTCGTAACAGTGGTAATAGTTAGGCTAACTCTAATAATCATAACAACGTAATAATAAACAGAATTACCTTGGAAATAACATTAGTAATCGTTATTATAGCCATAATAATCGTAATAGACATAATCACAAGAATAATCTTAGTGATGATCATAATATCGTCATAATCATACTATGAAACATAATAATCATAATAACCATAGTAATAACCATAATAAACTTGGAAGCAATCACAATAACCATTATGATGGACATAAAAACCATAATAAACGTAACAGCCATAATAATCTAACTAATAATCATAATAACCACACTATCAGCCATAATAATCATAGTAATCGTCATAATAACCACAAGAAATCATACAATCGTAATAATAATCATAATAATCATAGCGACAACCATAATAGCCGCAATAATCATAGTAATAGTTATACTAACTATAATAATCATAACATCGTAGTAATAAACAGAATTGTCATGGAAATAACCTTAATAATCGTTATCATAGCCATAATAATCGTAATAGTCATAATCACCATAATAATCTTTGTGATGATCATAATATTCGTCATAATCATACAATGAAACATAATAATCATAATCATCATAATAAGAACCATAATAAACTTGGAAACAATCATAATAACCATTATAATGGCCATAAAAACCATAATAATCATAATAGCCATAATAATCTGCATGATAATCATAATAACCATACTATCAACCATTATAATCATAGTAATCGTCATAATAACCACAACAATCATAACAATCATAATAATAACTATGATAATCGTAGCAGCAATCATAATAGCCGTAATAGCCGTAATAATAGTTAGACTAACTCTAGTAATCATAACAACGTAATAATAAACAGAATTACCTTGGAAACAACATTAATAATCGTTATTATAGCCATAATAATCGTCATAGTCAAAACCACCAGAATAATCTTAGTGATGATCAGAATATTCGTCATAATCATACCATGAAACATAATAATCATAGTAACCATAATAATAACCATAATAAACTTGGAAGCAATCATAATAACCATTATGATGGACATAAAAACCATAATAAACGTAACATCCATAATAATCTAACTAATAATCATAATTACCACACTATCAACCATAATAATCATAGTAATCGTCATAATAACGACAAGAATCATAACAATCATAATACTAATCATAATAATCATAGCAACATTCATAATAGCCGCAATAATCATAGTAATAGTTATGCTAACTGTAGTAATCATAGCATCGAAATAATAAACAGAATTATCATGGAAATAACCTTAATAATCGTTATTATAGCCATAATATTCGTAATAGTCATAATCACCAGAATAATCTTAATGATGATCATAATATTCGTCATAATCACACTATGAAACATAATAATCGTAATAATCATTATAATAACCATAATAAACTTGGAAACAAACATAATAACCATTATAATAGCAATGAAAACCATAATAATAGTAATAGCCATAATAATCTAAATGACAAACATAATAACCACTCTGTCAACCATAATAATCATAGTAATCGACATAATAACCACAACAATCATGACAATCGTAATAATAATCGTAATAATCGTAGCAACAATCATAATAGCCGTAATAACCGTAGTAATAGCTAGACTAATTCTAATTATCATAACAACGTAATAATAAACAGAATTACCTTGGAAATAACATTAATAATAGTTATTATAGCCATAATAATCGTAATAGTCATAATCACCAGAATTATCTTAGTGATGATCATAATATACGTCATAATCATACTATAAAACATAATAATCATAATAATCATAATAATAACCATAATAAACCTGGAAAAATCGGAATAACCATTATGATAGCCATAAAAACCATATTAATCATAATAGCCGTTATAATCTTAGTGATGATCATAATATTCGTCATAATCATACTAGGAACCATAATAACCGTAATAATCATAATAATAACCATAATAAACTTGGAAACAATAATAATAACCATTATAATGGCCATAAAAACCATAATAATCGTAATAGCCATAATAATCTAAATGATAATCATAATAACCACACTATCAACCATAATAATCATAGTAATCGTCATAATAACCACAACAGTCATAACAATCGTAATAATAACCATAATAGTCATAGCAACAGTCATAATAGTCGTAATAATCATAGTAATAGTTATGCTAACTGTAGTAATCATAACATCGAAATAATAAACAGAATTATCATGGAAATAACCTTAATAATCGTTATTATAGCCATAATATTCGTAATAGTCATAATCACCAGAATAATCTTAGTGATGATCATAATATTCGTCATAATCACACTATGAAACATAATAATCGTAATAATCATAATAATAACCATAATAAACTTGGAAACAAACATAATAACCATTATAATAGCAATGTACGCCATAATAATAGTAATAGCCATAATAATCTAAATGATAATCATAATAACCACTCTGTCAACCATAATAATCATAGTAATCGACATAATAACCACAACAATCATGACAATCGTAATTATAATCGTAATAATCATAGCAACAGTCATAATAGTCGTAATAATCGTAGTAATAGTTATGCTAACTGTAGTAATCATAACATCGAAATAATAAACAGAATTATCATGGAAATAACCTTAATAATCGTTTTCATAGCCATAATAATCGTACTAGTCGTAATCACCAAAATAATCTTTATGATGATCATAATATTCGTCATAATCATACTATGAAACATAATAATCATAATCATCATAATAAGAACCATAATAAACTTGGAATCAATCATAATAACCATTATAATGGCCATAAAAACCATAATAATCGTAATAGCCATAATAATCTGCATGATAATCATAATAACCTTACTATCAACCATAATAATCATAGTAAACGTCATAATAACCACCAAAATCATAACAATCATAATAATAACTATGATAATCGTAGCAACAATCATAATAGCCGTAATAACCGTAGTAATAGCTAGACTAACTCTAATTATCATAACAACGTAATAATAAACAGAATTACCTTGGAAGTAACATTAATAATAGTTATTATGGCCATAATAATCGTAATAGTCATAATCACCAGAATAATCTTAGTGATGATCATAATATACGTCATAATCATACTATAAAACATAATAATCATAATAATCATAATAATAACCATAATAAACCTGGAAAAATCGGAATAACCATTATGATAGCCATAAAAACCATATTAATCATAATAGCCGTTATAATCTTAGTGATGATCATAATATTCGTCATAATCATACTAGGAACCATAATAATCGTAATAATCATAGTAAGAACCATAATAAACTTGGAAACAATAATAATAACCATTATAATGGCCATAAAAACCATAATAATTGTAATAGCCATAATAATCTGAATGATAATCATAATAACCACACTATCAACCATAATAATCATAGTAATCGTCATAATAACCACAACAATCATAACAATCGTAATAATAATCATAATAATCATAGCAACAGTCATAATAGTCGTAATAGTCATAGTAATAGTTATACTAACTGTAATAATCATAACATCGTAACAATAAACAGAATTATCATGGAAATAACCTTAATAATCGTTATCATAGCCATAATAATCGTAATAGTCATAATCACCAGAATAATCTGAGTGATGATCATAATATTCGACATAATCATACTATGAAACATAATAATCATAATAATCATAATAAGAACCATAATAAACTTGGAACCAATGATAATAACCGTTATAATGGCCATAAAAACCATAATAATCGTAATAGCCATCATCATCTGCATGATAATCATAATAACCATACTATGAACCATAATAATCATAGTAACCGTCATAATTACCACAAAAATCATATCAATCATAATAATAACTATGATAATCGTAGCAACAATCATAACAGCCGTAATAACAGTGGTAATAGTTAGGCTAACTCTAATGATCATAACAACGTAGTAATAAACAGAATTACCTTGGAAATAACATTAATAATCGTTATTATATCCATCATAATCGTCATAGTCAAAACCACCAGAATAATCTTAGTGATGATCATAATATTCGTCATAATCATACTATGAAACATAATAATCATAATAACCATAGTAATAACCATAATAAACTTGGAAGCAATCATAATAACCATTATGATGGACATAAAAACCATAATAATCGTAATAGCCATAATAATCTAAATGATAATCATCATAACCACACTATCAACCATAATAATCATAGTAATCGTCATAATAACCACAACAATCATGACAATTGTAATAATAATCATAATAATCATAGCAAAGGTCATAATAGTCGTAATAATCGTAGTAATAGTTATGCTAACTGTAGTAATCATAACATCGAAATAATAAACAGAATTATCATGGAAATAACCTTAATAATCGTTATTATAGCCATAATATTCGTAATAGTCATAATCACCATAATAATCTCAGAGATGACCATAATAATCATCATAATCATACTAAGAAACACAATAATAATAATAATCATAATAATAACAATAATAAACGTGGAAACAATCATAATTACCATTGTAACAGCCATAAAAACCACAATAATCATAATAGACGTAATAATCTGTATGATAATTATAATAACCAAACTATCAACCATAACAATCATAGTAACCGCCATAATAACCACAACAATCATAACAATCGTAGCAATAATCCTAATAATCATAGCAACAATCACAATAGCCGCAATAAGCATAGTAATAGTTATACTAACTGAAATAATCATATCATCGTAGTAATAAACAGAACTTTCATGGAAATAACCTTTATAACCGTTATTATAGCCATAATAATCGTAATAGTCATAATCACCAGAATAATCTTAGTGATGATCATAATATTCGTCATAATCACACTATGAAACATAATAATCGTAATAATCATAATAATAACCATAATAAACTTGGAAACAAACATAATAACCATTATAATAGCAATGAACGCCATAATAATAGTAATAGCCATAATAATCTAAATGATAATCATAATAACCACTCTGTCAACCATAATAATCATAGTAAACGACATAATAACCACAACAATCATGACAATCGTAATTATAATCGTAATAATCATAGCAACAGTCATAATAGTCGTAATAATCGTAGTAATAGTTATGCTAACTGTAGTAATCATAACATCGAAATAATAAACAGAATTATCATGGAAATAACCTTAATAATCGTTATTATAGCCATAATAATCGTACTAGTCGTAATCACCAAAATAATCTTTATGATGATCATAATATTCGTCATAATCATACTATGAAACATAATAATCGTAATAAACATAATAATAACCATAATAAACCTGGAAAAATCATAATAACCATTATGAGAGCCATAAAAACCATAATAATCATAATAGCCATAATAATCTAAATGATAATCTTAATAACCACACTGTCAACCAGAATAATCATAGTAATCGTCATAATATCCACAACAATCATAACAATCGTAATAATAATCATAATAATCATAGCAACAGTCATAATAGTCGTAATAGTCATAGTAATAGTTATGCTAACTGTAGTAATCATAACATCGAAATATTAAACAGAATTATCATGGAAATAACCTTAATAATCGTTATCATAGCCATAATAATCGTACTAGTCATAATCACCAAAATAATCTTTATGATGATCATAATATTCGTCATAATCACACTATGAAACATAATAATCGTAATAATCATAATAATAACCATAATAAACTTGGAAACAAACATAATAACCATTATAATAGCAATGAAAACCATAATAATAGTAATAGCCATAATAATCTAAATGATAATCATAATAACCACTCTGTCAACCATAATAATCATAGTAATCGACATAATAACCACAACAATCATGACAATCGTAATAATAATCGTAATAATCATAGCAACATTCATAATAGCCGCAATAATCATAGTAATAGTTATGCTAACTGTAGTAATCATAACATCGAAATAATAAACAGAATTATCATGGAAATAGCCTTAATAATCGTTATTATAGCCATAATAATCGTAATAGTCATAATCACCATAATAATCTCAGTGATGACCATAATAATCATCATAATCATACTAAGAAACACAGTAATAATAATAATCATAATAATAACAATAATAAACGTGGAAACAATCATAATTACCATTGTAACAGCCATAAAAACCACAATAATCATAATAGACGTAATAATCTGAATGATAATTATAATAACCAAACTATCAACCATAACAATCATAGTAACCGCCGTAATAACCACAACAATCATAACAATCGTAGCCATAATCCTAATAATCATAGCAACAATCACAATAGCCGCAATAAGCATAGTAATAGTTATACTAACTGTAATAATCATATCATCGTAGTAATAAACAGAACTTTCATGGAAATAACCTTTATAACCGTTATTATAACCATAATAATCGTAATAGTCATAATCACCAGAATAATCTTAGTGATGATCATAATATTCGTCATAATCACACTATGAAACATAATAATCGTAATAATCATAATAATAACCATAATAAACTTGGAAACAACCATAATAACCATTATAATAGCAATGAAAACCATAATAATAGTAATAGCCATAATAATCTAAATGATAATCATAATAGCCACACTGTCAACCATAATAATCATAGTAATCGACATAATAACCACAACAATCATGACAATCGTAATAACAATCGTAATAATCATAGCAACAGTCATAATAGTCGTAATAATCGTAGTAATAGTTATGCTAACTGTAGTAATCATAACATCGAAATAATAAACAGAATTATCATGGAAATAACCTTAATAATCGTTATCATAGCCATGATAATCGTAATAGTCATAATCACCAAAATAATCTTTGTGATGATCATAATATTCGTCATAATCATACTATGAAACATAATAATCATCATCATCATAATAATAACCATAATAAACCTGGAAAAATCATAATAACCATTATGATAGCCATAAAAACCAGAATAATCATAATAGCCATAATTATCTGAATGATAATCTTAATAACCACACTGTCAGCCAGAATAATCATAGTAATCGTCATAATATCCACAACAATCATAACAATCGTAATAATAATCATAATAATCATAGCAACAGTCATAATAGTCGTAATAATCATAGTAATAGTTATGCTAACTGTAGTAATCATAACATCGAAATAATAAACAGAATTATCATGGAAATAACCTTAATAACCGCTATTATATCCATCATAATCGTCATAGTCAAAACCACCAGAATAATCTTAGTGATGATCATAATATTCGTCATAATCATACTATGAAACATAATAATCATAATAACCATAGTAATAACCATAATAAACTTGGAAGCAATCATAATAACCATTATGATGGACATAAAAACCATAATAATCGTAATAGCCATAATAATCTAAATGATAATCATCATAACCACACTATCAACCATAATAATCATAGGAATCGTCATAATAACCACAACAATCATGACAATTGTAATAATAATCATAATAATCATAGCAAAGGTCATAATAGTCGTAATAATCGTAGTAATAGTTATGCTAACTGTAGTAATCATAACATCGAAATAATAAACAGAATTATCATGGAAATAACCTTAATAATCGTTATTATAGCCATAATATTCGTAATAGTCATAATCACCATAATAATCTCAGAGATGACCATAATAATCATCATAATCATACTAAGAAACACAATAATAATAATAATCATAATAATAACAATAATAAACGTGGAAACAATCATAATTACCATTGTAACAGCCATAAAAACCACAATAATCATAATAGACGTAATAATCTGTATGATAATTATAATAACCAAACTATCAACCATAACAATCATAGTAACCGCCATAATAACCACAACAATCATAACAATCGTAGCAATAATCCTAATAATCATAGCAACAATCACAATAGCCGCAATAAGCATAGTAATAGTTATACTAACTGAAATAATCATATCATCGTAGTAATAAACAGAACTTTCATGGAAATAACCTTTATAACCGTTATTATAGCCATAATAATCGTAATAGTCATAATCACCAGAATAATCTTAGTGATGATCATAATATTCGTCATAATCACACTATGAAACATAATAATCGTAATAATCATAATAATAACCATAATAAACTTGGAAACAAACATAATAACCATTATAATAGCAATGAACGCCATAATAATAGTAATAGCCATAATAATCTAAATGATAATCATAATAACCACTCTGTCAACCATAATAATCATAGTAAACGACATAATAACCACAACAATCATGACAATCGTAATTATAATCGTAATAATCATAGCAACAGTCATAATAGTCGTAATAATCGTAGTAATAGTTATGCTAACTGTAGTAATCATAACATCGAAATAATAAACAGAATTATCATGGAAATAACCTTAATAATCGTTATTATAGCCATAATAATCGTACTAGTCGTAATCACCAAAATAATCTTTATGATGATCATAATATTCGTCATAATCATACTATGAAACATAATAATCGTAATAAACATAATAATAACCATAATAAACCTGGAAAAATCATAATAACCATTATGAGAGCCATAAAAACCATAATAATCATAATAGCCATAATAATCTAAATGATAATCTTAATAACCACACTGTCAACCAGAATAATCATAGTAATCGTCATAATATCCACAACAATCATAACAATCGTAATAATAATCATAATAATCATAGCAACAGTCATAATAGTCGTAATAGTCATAGTAATAGTTATGCTAACTGTAGTAATCATAACATCGAAATATTAAACAGAATTATCATGGAAATAACCTTAATAATCGTTATCATAGCCATAATAATCGTACTAGTCATAATCACCAAAATAATCTTTATGATGATCATAATATTCGTCATAATCACACTATGAAACATAATAATCGTAATAATCATAATAATAACCATAATAAACTTGGAAACAAACATAATAACCATTATAATAGCAATGAAAACCATAATAATAGTAATAGCCATAATAATCTAAATGATAATCATAATAACCACTCTGTCAACCATAATAATCATAGTAATCGACATAATAACCACAACAATCATGACAATCGTAATAATAATCGTAATAATCATAGCAACATTCATAATAGCCGCAATAATCATAGTAATAGTTATGCTAACTGTAGTAATCATAACATCGAAATAATAAACAGAATTATCATGGAAATAGCCTTAATAATCGTTATTATAGCCATAATAATCGTAATAGTCATAATCACCATAATAATCTCAGTGATGACCATAATAATCATCATAATCATACTAAGAAACACAGTAATAATAATAATCATAATAATAACAATAATAAACGTGGAAACAATCATAATTACCATTGTAACAGCCATAAAAACCACAATAATCATAATAGACGTAATAATCTGAATGATAATTATAATAACCAAACTATCAACCATAACAATCATAGTAACCGCCGTAATAACCACAACAATCATAACAATCGTAGCCATAATCCTAATAATCATAGCAACAATCACAATAGCCGCAATAAGCATAGTAATAGTTATACTAACTGTAATAATCATATCATCGTAGTAATAAACAGAACTTTCATGGAAATAACCTTTATAACCGTTATTATAACCATAATAATCGTAATAGTCATAATCACCAGAATAATCTTAGTGATGATCATAATATTCGTCATAATCACACTATGAAACATAATAATCGTAATAATCATAATAATAACCATAATAAACTTGGAAACAACCATAATAACCATTATAATAGCAATGAAAACCATAATAATAGTAATAGCCATAATAATCTAAATGATAATCATAATAGCCACACTGTCAACCATAATAATCATAGTAATCGACATAATAACCACAACAATCATGACAATCGTAATAACAATCGTAATAATCATAGCAACAGTCATAATAGTCGTAATAATCGTAGTAATAGTTATGCTAACTGTAGTAATCATAACATCGAAATAATAAACAGAATTATCATGGAAATAACCTTAATAATCGTTATCATAGCCATGATAATCGTAATAGTCATAATCACCAAAATAATCTTTGTGATGATCATAATATTCGTCATAATCATACTATGAAACATAATAATCATCATCATCATAATAATAACCATAATAAACCTGGAAAAATCATAATAACCATTATGATAGCCATAAAAACCAGAATAATCATAATAGCCATAATTATCTGAATGATAATCTTAATAACCACACTGTCAGCCAGAATAATCATAGTAATCGTCATAATATCCACAACAATCATAACAATCGTAATAATAATCATAATAATCATAGCAACAGTCATAATAGTCGTAATAATCATAGTAATAGTTATGCTAACTGTAGTAATCATAACATCGAAATAATAAACAGAATTATCATGGAAATAACCTTAATAACCGCTATTATATCCATCATAATCGTCATAGTCAAAACCACCAGAATAATCTTAGTGATGATCATAATATTCGTCATAATCATACTATGAAACATAATAATCATAATAACCATAGTAATAACCATAATAAACTTGGAAGCAATCATAATAACCATTATGATGGACATAAAAACCATAATAATCGTAATAGCCATAATAATCTAAATGATAATCATCATAACCACACTATCAACCATAATAATCATAGTAATCGTCATAATAACCACAACAATCATGACAATTGTAATAATAATCATAATAATCATAGCAAAGGTCATAATAGTCGTAATAATCGTAGTAATAGTTATGCTAACTGTAGTAATCATAACATCGAAATAATAAACAGAATTATCATGGAAATAACCTTAATAATCGTTATTATAGCCATAATATTCGTAATAGTCATAATCACCATAATAATCTCAGAGATGACCATAATAATCATCATAATCATACTAAGAAACACAATAATAATAATAATCATAATAATAACAATAATAAACGTGGAAACAATCATAATTACCATTGTAACAGCCATAAAAACCACAATAATCATAATAGACGTAATAATCTGTATGATAATTATAATAACCAAACTATCAACCATAACAATCATAGTAACCGCCATAATAACCACAACAATCATAACAATCGTAGCAATAATCCTAATAATCATAGCAACAATCACAATAGCCGCAATAAGCATAGTAATAGTTATACTAACTGAAATAATCATATCATCGTAGTAATAAACAGAACTTTCATGGAAATAACCTTTATAACCGTTATTATAGCCATAATAATCGTAATAGTCATAATCACCAGAATAATCTTAGTGATGATCATAATATTCGTCATAATCACACTATGAAACATAATAATCGTAATAATCATAATAATAACCATAATAAACTTGGAAACAAACATAATAACCATTATAATAGCAATGAACGCCATAATAATAGTAATAGCCATAATAATCTAAATGATAATCATAATAACCACTCTGTCAACCATAATAATCATAGTAAACGACATAATAACCACAACAATCATGACAATCGTAATTATAATCGTAATAATCATAGCAACAGTCATAATAGTCGTAATAATCGTAGTAATAGTTATGCTAACTGTAGTAATCATAACATCGAAATAATAAACAGAATTATCATGGAAATAACCTTAATAATCGTTATTATAGCCATAATAATCGTACTAGTCGTAATCACCAAAATAATCTTTATGATGATCATAATATTCGTCATAATCATACTATGAAACATAATAATCGTAATAAACATAATAATAACCATAATAAACCTGGAAAAATCATAATAACCATTATGAGAGCCATAAAAACCATAATAATCATAATAGCCATAATAATCTAAATGATAATCTTAATAACCACACTGTCAACCAGAATAATCATAGTAATCGTCATAATATCCACAACAATCATAACAATCGTAATAATAATCATAATAATCATAGCAACAGTCATAATAGTCGTAATAGTCATAGTAATAGTTATGCTAACTGTAGTAATCATAACATCGAAATATTAAACAGAATTATCATGGAAATAACCTTAATAATCGTTATCATAGCCATAATAATCGTACTAGTCATAATCACCAAAATAATCTTTATGATGATCATAATATTCGTCATAATCACACTATGAAACATAATAATCGTAATAATCATAATAATAACCATAATAAACTTGGAAACAAACATAATAACCATTATAATAGCAATGAAAACCATAATAATAGTAATAGCCATAATAATCTAAATGATAATCATAATAACCACTCTGTCAACCATAATAATCATAGTAATCGACATAATAACCACAACAATCATGACAATCGTAATAATAATCGTAATAATCATAGCAACATTCATAATAGCCGCAATAATCATAGTAATAGTTATGCTAACTGTAGTAATCATAACATCGAAATAATAAACAGAATTATCATGGAAATAGCCTTAATAATCGTTATTATAGCCATAATAATCGTAATAGTCATAATCACCATAATAATCTCAGTGATGACCATAATAATCATCATAATCATACTAAGAAACACAGTAATAATAATAATCATAATAATAACAATAATAAACGTGGAAACAATCATAATTACCATTGTAACAGCCATAAAAACCACAATAATCATAATAGACGTAATAATCTGAATGATAATTATAATAACCAAACTATCAACCATAACAATCATAGTAACCGCCGTAATAACCACAACAATCATAACAATCGTAGCCATAATCCTAATAATCATAGCAACAATCACAATAGCCGCAATAAGCATAGTAATAGTTATACTAACTGTAATAATCATATCATCGTAGTAATAAACAGAACTTTCATGGAAATAACCTTTATAACCGTTATTATAACCATAATAATCGTAATAGTCATAATCACCAGAATAATCTTAGTGATGATCATAATATTCGTCATAATCACACTATGAAACATAATAATCGTAATAATCATAATAATAACCATAATAAACTTGGAAACAACCATAATAACCATTATAATAGCAATGAAAACCATAATAATAGTAATAGCCATAATAATCTAAATGATAATCATAATAGCCACACTGTCAACCATAATAATCATAGTAATCGACATAATAACCACAACAATCATGACAATCGTAATAACAATCGTAATAATCATAGCAACAGTCATAATAGTCGTAATAATCGTAGTAATAGTTATGCTAACTGTAGTAATCATAACATCGAAATAATAAACAGAATTATCATGGAAATAACCTTAATAATCGTTATCATAGCCATGATAATCGTAATAGTCATAATCACCAAAATAATCTTTGTGATGATCATAATATTCGTCATAATCATACTATGAAACATAATAATCATCATCATCATAATAATAACCATAATAAACCTGGAAAAATCATAATAACCATTATGATAGCCATAAAAACCAGAATAATCATAATAGCCATAATTATCTGAATGATAATCTTAATAACCACACTGTCAGCCAGAATAATCATAGTAATCGTCATAATATCCACAACAATCATAACAATCGTAATAATAATCATAATAATCATAGCAACAGTCATAATAGTCGTAATAATCATAGTAATAGTTATGCTAACTGTAGTAATCATAACATCGAAATAATAAACAGAATTATCATGGAAATAACCTTAATAACCGCTATTATAGCCATAATAATCGTAATAGCCATAATCACCAGAATAATCTTAGTGATGATCATAATACTCGTCATAATCACACTATGAAACATAATAATCGTAATAATCATAATAATAACCATAATACACTTGGAAGCAATAATAATAACCATTATGATAGCCATAAAAACCATAATAACCATAATAGGCATAGTAATTTAAATGATAATCATAATAACCACACTATCAACCATAATAATCATAGTAATCGTCATAATAACCACAACAGTCATAACAATCGTAATAATAACCATAATAATCATAGCAACAGTCATAATAGTCGTAATAATCATAGTAATAGATATGCTAACTGTAATAATCATATCATCGTAGTAATAAACAGAACTTTCATTGAAATAACCTTTATAATCGTTATTATAACCATAATAATCGTAATAGTCATAATCACCAGAATAATCTTAGTGATTATCATAATATTCGTCATAATCACACTATGAAACATAATAATCGTAATAATCATAATAATAAACATAATAAACTTGAAGACGATCATAATAACCATTATAATGGACATAAAAACCATAATAATCATAATAGCCATAATAATCTGCATGATAATCATAATAACCATACTATCAACCATTATAATCATAGTAATCGTCATAATAACCACAACAATCATAACAATCATAATAATAACTATGATAATCGTAGCAGCAATCATAATAGCCGTAATAGCCGTAATAAAAGTTAGACTAACTCTAGTAATCATAACAACGTAATAATAAACAGAATTACCTTGGAAACAACATTAATAATCGTTATTATAGCCATAATAATCGTCATAGTCAAAACCACCAGAATAATCTTAGTGATGATCAGAATATTCGTCATAATCATACTATGAAACATAATAATCATAGTAACCATAATAATAACCATAATAAACTTGGAAGCAATCATAATAACCATTATGATGGACATAAAAACCATAATAAACGTAACAGCCATAATAATCTAACTAATAATCATAATTACCACACTATCAACCATAATAATCATAGTAATCGTCATAATAACGACAAGAATCATAACAATCGTAATACTAATCATAATAATCATAGCAACAATCATAATAGCCGCAATAATCATAGTAATAGTTATGCAAACTGTAGTAATCATAACATCGAAATAATAAACAGAATTATCATGGAAATAACCTTAATAATCGTTATTATAGCCATAATATTCGTAATAGTCATAATCACAAGAATAATCTTAGTGATGATCATAATATTCGTCATAATCATACTATGAAACATAATAATCGTAATAAACATAATAATAAACATAATAAACCTGGAAAAATCATAATAACCATTATGAGAGCCATAAAAACCATAATAATCATAATAGCCATAATAATCTAAATGATAATCTTAATAACCACACTGTCAACCAGAATAATCATAGTAATCGTCATAATATCCACAACAATCATAACGATCGTAATAATAATCATAATAATCATAGCAACAGTCATAATAGTCGTAATAGTCATAGTAATAGTTATGCTGACTGTAGTAATCATAACATCGAAATAATAAACAGAATTATCATGGAAATAACCTTAATAATCGTTATCATAGCCATAATAATCGTACTAGTCATAATCAGCAAAATAATCTTTATGATGATCATAATATTCGTCATATTCATACTATGAAACATAATAATCATAATCATCATAATAAGAACCATAATAAACTTGGAAACAATCATAATATCCATTATAATGGCCATAAAAACCATAATAATCGTAATAGCCATAATAATCTGCATGATAATCATAATAACCTTACTATCAACCATAATAATCATAGTAAACGTCATAATAACCACCAAAATCATAACAATCATAATAATAACTATGATAATCATAGCAACAGTCATAATAGTCGTAATAATCATAGTAATAGATATGCTAACTGTAATAATCATATCATCGTAGTAATAAACAGAACTTTCATTCAAATAACCTTTATAATCGTTATTATAACAATAATAATCGTAATAGTCATAATCACCAGAATAATCTTAGTGATTATCATAATATTCGTCATAATCACACTATGAAACATAATAATCGTAATAATCATAATAATAACCATAATAAACTTGGAAACAAACATAATAACCATTATAATAGCAATGAACGCCATAATAATAGTAATAGCCATAATAATCTAAATGATAATCATAATAACCACTCTGTCAACCATAATAATCATAGTAATCGACATAATAACCACAACAATCATGACAATCGTAATTATAATCGTAATAATCATAGCAACAGTCATAATAGTCGTAATAATCGTAGTAATAGTTATGCTAACTGTAGTAATCATAACATCGAAATAATAAACAGAATTATCATGGAAATAACCTTAATAATCGTTATTATAGCCATAATAATCGTACTAGTCGTAATCACCAAAATAATCTTTATGATGATCATAATATTCGTCATAATCATACTATGAAACATAATAATCGTAATAAACATAATAATAACCATAATAAACCTGGAAAAATCATAATAACCATTATGAGAGCCATAAAAACCATAATAATCATAATAGCCATAATAATCTAAATGATAATCTTAATAACCACACTGTCAACCATAATAATCATAGTAATCGTCATAATAACCACAACAATCATGTCAATTGTAATAATAATCATAATAATCATAGCAAAGGTCATAATAGTCGTAATAATCATAGTAATAGTTATGCTAACTGTAGTAATCATAACATCGAAGTAATAAACAGAATTATCATGGAAATAGCCTTAATAATCGTTATTATAGCCATAATAATCGTAATAGTCATAATCACCATAATAATCTCAGTGATGACCATAATAATCATCATAATCATACTATGAAACATAATAATCATCATCATCATAATAATAACCATAATAAACCTGGAAAAATCATAATAACCATTATGATAGCCATAAAAACCAGAATAATCATAATAGCCATAATTATCTGAATGATAATCTTAATAACCACACTGTCAGCCAGAATAATCATAGTAATCGTCATAATATCCACAACAATCATAACAATCGTAATAATAATCATAATAATCATAGCAACAGTCATAATAGTCGTAATAATCATAGTAATAGTTATGCTAACTGTAGTAATCATAACATCGAAATAATAAACAGAATTATCATGGAAATAACCTTAATAACCGCTATTATAGCCATAATAATCGTAATAGCCATAATCACCAGAATAATCTTAGTGATGATCATAATATTCGTCATAATCACACTATGAAACATAATAATCGTAATAATCATAATAATAACCATAATACACTCGGAAGCAATAATAATAACCATTATAATAGCCTTAAAAACCATAATAACCATAATAGGCATAGTAATTTAAATGATAATCATAATAACCACACTATCAACCATAATAATCATAGTAATCGTCATAATAACCACAACAGTCATAACAATCGTAATAATAACCATAATAATCATAGCAACAGTCATAATAGTCGTAATAATCATAGTAATAGATATGCTAACTGTAATAATCATATCATCGTAGTAATAAACAGAACTTTCATTGAAATAACCTTTATAATCGTTATTATAACCATAATAATAGTAATAGTCATAATCACCAGAATAATCTTAGTGATTATCATAATATTCGTCATAATCACACTATGAAACATAATAATCGTAATAATCATAATAATAAACATAATAAACTTGAAGACGATCATAATAACCATTATAATGGACATAAAAACCATAATAATCATAATAGCCATAATAATCTGCATGATAATCATAATAACCATACTATCAACCATTATAATCATAGTAATCGTCATAATAACCACAGCAATCATAACAATCATAATAATAACTATGATAATCGTAGCAGCAATCATAATAGCCGTAATAGCCGTAATAATAGTTAGACTAACTCTAGTAATCATAACAACGTAATAATAAACAGAATTACCTTGGAAACAACATTAATAATCGTTATTATAGCCATAATAACCGTCATAGTCAAAACCACCAGAATAATCTTAGTGATGATCAGAATATTCGTCATAATCATACTATGAAACATAATAATCATAGTAACCATAATAATAACCATAATAAACTTGGAAGCAATCATAATAACCATTATGATGGACATAAAAACCATAATAAACGTAACAGCCATAATAATCTAACTAATAATCATAATTACCACACTATCAACCATAATAATCATAGTAATCGTCATAATAACGACAAGAATCATAACAATCGTAATACTAATCATAATAATCATAGCAACAATCATAATAGCCGCAATAATCATAGTAATAGTTATGCTAACTGTAGTAATCATAACATCGAAATAATAAACAGAATTATCATGGAAATAACCTTAATAATCGTTATTATAGCCATAATATTCGTAATAGTCGTAATCACAAGAATAATCTTAGTGATGATCATAATATTCGTCATAATCATACTGAGAAACACAATAATAATAATAATCATAATAATAACAATAATAAACGTGGAAACAATCATAATTACCATTGTAACAGCCATAAAAACCACAATAATCATAATAGACGTAATAATCTGAATGATAATTATAATAACCAAACTATCAACCATAACAATCATAGTAACCGCCATAATAACCACAACAATCATAACAATCGTAATAATAACCATAATAATCATAGCAACAGTCATAATAGTCGTAATAATCATAGTAATAGATATGCTAACTGTAATAATCATATCATCGTAGTAATAAACAGAACTTTCATTGAAATAACCTTTATAATCGTTATTATAACCATAATAATCGTAATAGTCATAATCACCAGAATAATCTTAGTGATTATCATAATATTCGTCATAATCACACTATGAAACATAATAATCGTAATAATCATAATAATAAACATAATAAACTTGAAGACGATCATAATAACCATTATAATGGACATAAAAACCATAATAATCATAATAGCCATAATAATCTGCATGATAATCATAATAACCATACTATCAACCATTATAATCATAGTAATCGTCATAATAACCACAACAATCATAACAATCATAATAATAACTATGATAATCGTAGCAGCAATCATAATAGCCGTAATAGCCGTAATAAAAGTTAGACTAACTCTAGTAATCATAACAACGTAATAATAAACAGAATTACCTTGGAAACAACATTAATAATCGTTATTATAGCCATAATAATCGTCATAGTCAAAACCACCAGAATAATCTTAGTGATGATCAGAATATTCGTCATAATCATACTATGAAACATAATAATCATAGTAACCATAATAATAACCATAATAAACTTGGAAGCAATCATAATAACCATTATGATGGACATAAAAACCATAATAAACGTAACAGCCATAATAATCTAACTAATAATCATAATTACCACACTATCAACCATAATAATCATAGTAATCGTCATAATAACGACAAGAATCATAACAATCGTAATACTAATCATAATAATCATAGCAACAATCATAATAGCCGCAATAATCATAGTAATAGTTATGCAAACTGTAGTAATCATAACATCGAAATAATAAACAGAATTATCATGGAAATAACCTTAATAATCGTTATTATAGCCATAATATTCGTAATAGTCATAATCACAAGAATAATCTTAGTGATGATCATAATATTCGTCATAATCATACTATGAAACATAATAATCGTAATAAACATAATAATAAACATAATAAACCTGGAAAAATCATAATAACCATTATGAGAGCCATAAAAACCATAATAATCATAATAGCCATAATAATCTAAATGATAATCTTAATAACCACACTGTCAACCAGAATAATCATAGTAATCGTCATAATATCCACAACAATCATAACGATCGTAATAATAATCATAATAATCATAGCAACAGTCATAATAGTCGTAATAGTCATAGTAATAGTTATGCTGACTGTAGTAATCATAACATCGAAATAATAAACAGAATTATCATGGAAATAACCTTAATAATCGTTATCATAGCCATAATAATCGTACTAGTCATAATCAGCAAAATAATCTTTATGATGATCATAATATTCGTCATATTCATACTATGAAACATAATAATCATAATCATCATAATAAGAACCATAATAAACTTGGAAACAATCATAATATCCATTATAATGGCCATAAAAACCATAATAATCGTAATAGCCATAATAATCTGCATGATAATCATAATAACCTTACTATCAACCATAATAATCATAGTAAACGTCATAATAACCACCAAAATCATAACAATCATAATAATAACTATGATAATCATAGCAACAGTCATAATAGTCGTAATAATCATAGTAATAGATATGCTAACTGTAATAATCATATCATCGTAGTAATAAACAGAACTTTCATTCAAATAACCTTTATAATCGTTATTATAACAATAATAATCGTAATAGTCATAATCACCAGAATAATCTTAGTGATTATCATAATATTCGTCATAATCACACTATGAAACATAATAATCGTAATAATCATAATAATAACCATAATAAACTTGGAAACAAACATAATAACCATTATAATAGCAATGAACGCCATAATAATAGTAATAGCCATAATAATCTAAATGATAATCATAATAACCACTCTGTCAACCATAATAATCATAGTAATCGACATAATAACCACAACAATCATGACAATCGTAATTATAATCGTAATAATCATAGCAACAGTCATAATAGTCGTAATAATCGTAGTAATAGTTATGCTAACTGTAGTAATCATAACATCGAAATAATAAACAGAATTATCATGGAAATAACCTTAATAATCGTTATTATAGCCATAATAATCGTACTAGTCGTAATCACCAAAATAATCTTTATGATGATCATAATATTCGTCATAATCATACTATGAAACATAATAATCGTAATAAACATAATAATAACCATAATAAACCTGGAAAAATCATAATAACCATTATGAGAGCCATAAAAACCATAATAATCATAATAGCCATAATAATCTAAATGATAATCTTAATAACCACACTGTCAACCATAATAATCATAGTAATCGTCATAATAACCACAACAATCATGTCAATTGTAATAATAATCATAATAATCATAGCAAAGGTCATAATAGTCGTAATAATCATAGTAATAGTTATGCTAACTGTAGTAATCATAACATCGAAGTAATAAACAGAATTATCATGGAAATAGCCTTAATAATCGTTATTATAGCCATAATAATCGTAATAGTCATAATCACCATAATAATCTCAGTGATGACCATAATAATCATCATAATCATACTATGAAACATAATAATCATCATCATCATAATAATAACCATAATAAACCTGGAAAAATCATAATAACCATTATGATAGCCATAAAAACCAGAATAATCATAATAGCCATAATTATCTGAATGATAATCTTAATAACCACACTGTCAGCCAGAATAATCATAGTAATCGTCATAATATCCACAACAATCATAACAATCGTAATAATAATCATAATAATCATAGCAACAGTCATAATAGTCGTAATAATCATAGTAATAGTTATGCTAACTGTAGTAATCATAACATCGAAATAATAAACAGAATTATCATGGAAATAACCTTAATAACCGCTATTATAGCCATAATAATCGTAATAGCCATAATCACCAGAATAATCTTAGTGATGATCATAATATTCGTCATAATCACACTATGAAACATAATAATCGTAATAATCATAATAATAACCATAATACACTCGGAAGCAATAATAATAACCATTATAATAGCCTTAAAAACCATAATAACCATAATAGGCATAGTAATTTAAATGATAATCATAATAACCACACTATCAACCATAATAATCATAGTAATCGTCATAATAACCACAACAGTCATAACAATCGTAATAATAACCATAATAATCATAGCAACAGTCATAATAGTCGTAATAATCATAGTAATAGATATGCTAACTGTAATAATCATATCATCGTAGTAATAAACAGAACTTTCATTGAAATAACCTTTATAATCGTTATTATAACCATAATAATAGTAATAGTCATAATCACCAGAATAATCTTAGTGATTATCATAATATTCGTCATAATCACACTATGAAACATAATAATCGTAATAATCATAATAATAAACATAATAAACTTGAAGACGATCATAATAACCATTATAATGGACATAAAAACCATAATAATCATAATAGCCATAATAATCTGCATGATAATCATAATAACCATACTATCAACCATTATAATCATAGTAATCGTCATAATAACCACAGCAATCATAACAATCATAATAATAACTATGATAATCGTAGCAGCAATCATAATAGCCGTAATAGCCGTAATAATAGTTAGACTAACTCTAGTAATCATAACAACGTAATAATAAACAGAATTACCTTGGAAACAACATTAATAATCGTTATTATAGCCATAATAACCGTCATAGTCAAAACCACCAGAATAATCTTAGTGATGATCAGAATATTCGTCATAATCATACTATGAAACATAATAATCATAGTAACCATAATAATAACCATAATAAACTTGGAAGCAATCATAATAACCATTATGATGGACATAAAAACCATAATAAACGTAACAGCCATAATAATCTAACTAATAATCATAATTACCACACTATCAACCATAATAATCATAGTAATCGTCATAATAACGACAAGAATCATAACAATCGTAATACTAATCATAATAATCATAGCAACAATCATAATAGCCGCAATAATCATAGTAATAGTTATGCTAACTGTAGTAATCATAACATCGAAATAATAAACAGAATTATCATGGAAATAACCTTAATAATCGTTATTATAGCCATAATATTCGTAATAGTCGTAATCACAAGAATAATCTTAGTGATGATCATAATATTCGTCATAATCATACTGAGAAACACAATAATAATAATAATCATAATAATAACAATAATAAACGTGGAAACAATCATAATTACCATTGTAACAGCCATAAAAACCACAATAATCATAATAGACGTAATAATCTGAATGATAATTATAATAACCAAACTATCAACCATAACAATCATAGTAACCGCCATAATAACCACAACAATCATAACAATCGTAATAATAACCATAATAATCATAGCAACAGTCATAATAGTCGTAATAATCATAGTAATAGATATGCTAACTGTAATAATCATATCATCGTAGTAATAAACAGAACTTTCATTGAAATAACCTTTATAATCGTTATTATAACCATAATAATCGTAATAGTCATAATCACCAGAATAATCTTAGTGATTATCATAATATTCGTCATAATCACACTATGAAACATAATAATCGTAATAATCATAATAATAAACATAATAAACTTGAAGACGATCATAATAACCATTATAATGGACATAAAAACCATAATAATCATAATAGCCATAATAATCTGCATGATAATCATAATAACCATACTATCAACCATTATAATCATAGTAATCGTCATAATAACCACAACAATCATAACAATCATAATAATAACTATGATAATCGTAGCAGCAATCATAATAGCCGTAATAGCCGTAATAATAGTTAGACTAACTCTAGTAATCATAACAACGTAATAATAAACAGAATTACCTTGGAAACAACATTAATAATCGTTATTATAGCCATAATAACCGTCATAGTCAAAACAACCAGAATAATCTTAGTGATGATCAGAATATTCGTCATAATCATACTATGAAACATAATAATCATAGTAACCATAATAATAACCATAATAAACTTGGAAGCAATCATAATAACCATTATGATGGACATAAAAACCATAATAAACGTAACAGCCATAATAATCTAACTAATAATCATAATTACCACACTATCAACCATAATAATCATAGTAATCGTCATAATAACGACAAGAATCATAACAATCGTAATACTAATCATAATAATCATAGCAACAATCATAATAGCCGCAATAATCATAGTAATAGTTATGCTAACTGTAGTAATCATAACATCGAAATAATAAACAGAATTATCATGGAAATAACCTTAATAATCGTTATTATAGCCATAATATTCGTAATAGTCATAATCACAAGAATAATCTTAGTGATGATCATAATATTCGTCATAATCATACTATGAAACATAATAATGGTAATAAACATAATAATAAACATAATAAACCTGGAAAAATCATAATAACCATTATGAGAGCCATAAAAACCATAATAATCATAATAGCCATAATAATCTAAATGATAATCTTAATAACCACACTGTCAACCAGAATAATCATAGTAATCGTCATAATATCCACAACAATCATAACGATCGTAATAATAGCCATAATAATCATAGCGACAGTCATAATAGTCGTAATAGTCATAGTAATAGTTATGCTGACTGTAGTAATCATAACATCGAAATAATAAACAGAATTATCATGGAAATAACCTTAATAATCGTTATCATAGCCATAATAATCGTACTAGTCATAATCAGCAAAATAATCTTTATGATGATCATAATATTGGTCATAATCATACTAGGAACCATAATAATCGTAATAATCATAATAAGAACCATAATAAACTTGGAAACAATAATAATAACCATTATAATGGCCATAAAAACCATAATAATCGTAATAGCCATAATAATTTGCATGATAATCATAATAGCCATACTATGAACCATAATAATCATAGTAACCGTCATAATAACCACAAAAATCATATCAATCATAATAATAACTATGTTAATCGTAGCAAGAATCATAACAGCCGTAATAACAGTGGTAATAGTTAGGCTAACTCTAATAATCATCACAACGTAATAATAAACAGAATTACCTTGGAAATAACATTAATAATCGTTATTATAGCCATCATAATCGTCATAGTCAAAACCACCAGAATAATCTTAGTGATGATCATAATATTCGTCATAATCATACTATGAAACATAATAATCATAATAACCATAGTAATAACCATAATAAACTTGGAAGCAATCATAATAACCATTATGATGGACATAAAAACCATAATCAACATAACAGCCATAATAATCTAACTAACAATCATAATTACCACACTATCAGCCATAATAATCATAGTAATCGTCATAATAACCACAAGAATCATAACAATCGTATTAATAATCATAATAATCATAGCAACAATCATAATAGCCGCAATAATCGTAGTAATAGTTATACTAACTGTAATAATCATAACATCGTAGTAATAAACAGAATTGTCATGGAAATAACCTTAATAATCGTCATTATAGCCATAATAATCGTAATAGTCATAATCACCATAATAATCTCAGTGATGACCATAATAATCATCATAATCATACTAAGAAACACAATAATAATAGTAATCATAATAATAACAATAATAAACGTGGAAACAATCATAATTACCATTGTAACAGCCATAAAAACCACAATAATCATAATAGACGTAATAATCTGAATGATAATTATAATAACCAAACTATCAACCATAACAATCATAGTAACCGCCATAATAACCACAACAATCATAACAATCGTAGCAATAATCCTAATAATCATAGCAACAATCACAATAGCCGCAATAAGCATAGTAATAGTTATACTAACTGTAATAATCATATCATCGTAGTAATAAACAGAACTTTCATGGAAATAACCTTTATAACCGTTATTATAACCATAATAATCGTAATAGTCATATTCACCTGAATAATCTTAGTGATGATCATAATATTCGTCATAATCACACTATGAAGCATAATAATCGTAATAATCATAAAAATAACCATAATAAACTTGGAAACAACCATAATAACCATTATAATAGCAATGAAAACCATAATAATAGTAATAGCCATAACAATCTAAATGATAATCAAACAAGCCACACTGTCAACCATAATAATCATAGTAATCGACATAATAACCACAACAATCATGACAATCGTAATAACAATCGTAATAATCATAGCAACAGTCATAATAGTCGTAATAATCGTAGTAATAGTTATGCTAACTGTAGTAATCATAACATCGAAATAATAAACAGAATTATCATGGAAATAGCCTTAATAATCGTTATTATAGCCATAATAATCGTAATAGTCATAATCACCAGAATAATCTGAGTGATGATCAGAATATTCGTCATAATCATACTATGAAACATAATAATCGTAATAAACATAATAATAACCATAATAAACCTGGAAAAATCATAATAACCATTATGATAGCCATAAAAACCACAATAATCATAATAGCCATAATAATCTGAATGATAATCTTAATAACCACACTGTCAGCCAGAATAATCATAGTAATCGTCATAATAACCACAAGAATCATAACAATCGTAATAATAATCATAATAATCATAGCGACAACCATAATAGCCGCAATAATCATAGTAATAGTTATACTAACTATAATAATCATAACATCGTAGTAATAAACAGAATTGTCATGGAAATAACCTTTATAATCGTTATTATAACCATAATAATCGTTATAGTCATAATCACCAGAATAATCTTAGTGATGATCATAATATTCGTCATAATCACACTATGAAACATAATAATCGTAATAAACATAATAATAACCATAGTAAACCTGGAAAAATCATAATAACAATTATGATAGCCATAAAAAAAAGAATAATCATAATAGCCATAATAATCTGAATGATAACCTTAATAACCACACTGTCAGCCAGAATAATCATAGTAATCGTTATAATATCCACAACAATCATAACAATCGTAATAATAATCATAATAATCATAGCAACAGTCATAATAGTCGTAATAATCATAGTAATAGTTATGCTGACTGTAGTAATCATAACATCGAAATAATAAACAGAATTATCATGGAAATAACCTTAATAATCGTTATTATAGCCATAATAATCGTAATAGTCATAATCACCAGAATAATCTTAGTGATGTTCATAATATACGTCATAATCATACTATAAAACATAATAATCATAATAATCATAATAATACCCATAATAAACCTGGAAAAATCGGAATAACCATTATGATAGCCATAAAAACCATATTAATCGTAATAGCCATTATAATCTTAGTGATGATCATAATACTGGTCATAATCATACTAGGAACCATAATAATCGTAATAATCATAATAAGAACCATAATAAACTTGGAAACAATAATAATAACCATTATAATGGCCATAAAAACCATAATAATCGTAATAGCCATAATAATCTAAATGATAATCATAATAACCACACTATCAACCATAATAATCATAGTAATCGTCATAATAACCATAACAATCATAACAATCGTAATAATAATCATAATAATCATAGCAGCAATCATAATAGCCGTAATAGCCGTAATAATAGTTAGACTAACTCTAGTAATCATAACAACGTAATAATAAACAGAATTACCTTGGAAACAACATTAATAATCCTTATTATAGCCATCATAATCGTCATAGTCAAAACCACCAGAATAATCTTAGTGATGATCATAATATTCGTCATAATCATACTATGAAACATAATAATCATAATAACCATAGTAAGAACCGTAATAAACTTGGAAACGATAATAATAACCATTATAATGGCCATAAAAACCATAATAATCGTAATAGCCATAATAATCTAAATGATAATCATAATAACCACACTATCAACCATAACAATCATAGTAATCGTCATAATATCCACAACAATCATAACAATCGTAATAATAATCATAATAATCATAGCAACAGTCATAATAGTCGTAATAATCATAGTAATTGTTATAATAGCAATCATAATATCCATTATGATGGACATAAAAACCATAATAAACGTAACAGCCATAATAATCTAACTAATAATCATAATAACCACACTATCAGCCATAATAATCATAGTAATCGTCGTAATAACCACAAGAATCATAACATTCGTAATAATAATCATAATAATCATAGCGACAACCATAATAGCCGCAATAATCATAGTAATAGTTATACTAACTATAATAATCATAACATCGTAGTAATAAACAGAATTGTCATGGAAATAACCTTTATAATCGTTATTATAACCATAATAATCGTTATAGTCATAATCACCAGAATAATCTTAGTGATGATCATAATATTCGTCATAATCACACTATGAAACATAATAATCGTAATAAACATAATAATAACCATAATAAACTTGGAAGCAATCATAATAACCATTATAATAGCCATAAAAACCATAATAACCATAATAGGCATAATAATATAAATGATAATCATAATAACCACACTATCAACCATAATAATCATAGTAATCGCCATAATAACCACAACAATCATAACAATCGTAATAATAATCATAATAATCATAGCAACAGTCATAATAGTCGTAATAGTCATAGTAATAGATATACTAACTGTAATAATCATAACATCGTAACAATAAACAGAATTATCATGGAAATATCCTTAATAATCGTTATTATAGCTATAATAATCGTAATAGTCATAATCACCAGAATAATATGAGTGATGATCATAATATTCGACATAATCATACTATGAAACATAATAACCATAATAATCATAATAAGAACCATAATAAACTTGGAAACAGTCATAATAACCATTATAATGGCCATAAAAACCATAATAATCGCAATAGCCATAATAATCTGCATGATAATCATAATAACCATACTATGAACCATAATAATCATAGTAACCGGCATAATAACCACAAAAATCATATCAATCATAATAATAACTATGATAATCGTAGCAACAATCATAACAGCCGTAATAACAGTGGTAATAGTTAGGCTAACTCTAATAATCATAACAAAGTAATAATAAACAGAATTACCTTGGAAACAACATTAATAATCGTTATTATAGCCATAATAATCGTCATAGTCAAAACCACCAGAATAATCTTAGTGATGATCATAATATTCGTCATAATCATACTATGAAACATAATAATCATAGTAACCATAATAATAATCATAATAAACTTGGAAGCAATCATAATACCAATTTTGATGGACATAAAAACCATAATAAACGTAACAGCCATAATAATCTAACTAATAATCATAATAACCACACTATCAGCCATAATAATCATAGTAATCGTCATAATAACCACAAGAATCATAACAATCGTAATACTAATCATAATAATCATAGCAACAATCATAATAGCCGCAATAATCATAGTAATAGTTATGCTAACTGTAGTAATCATAACATCGAAATAATAAACAGAATTATCATGGAAATAACCTTAATAATCGTTATTACAGCCATAATATTCGTAATAGTCATAATCACCAGAATAATCTTAGTGATGATCATAATATTCGTCATAATCACACTATGAAACATAATAATCGTAATAATCATAATAATAACCATAATAAACTTGGAAACAAACATAATAACCATTGTAATAGCCATAAAAACCATAATAACCATAATAGGCATAATAATATAAATGATAATCATAATAACCACACTATCAACCATAATAATCATAGTAATCGCCATAATAACCACAACAATCATAACAATCGTAATAATAATCATAATAATCATAGCAAAGGTCATAATAGTCGTAATAATCATAGTAATAGTTATGCTAACTGTAGTAATCATAACATCGAAATAATAAACAGAATTATCATGGAGATAACCTTAATAATCGTTATCATAGCCATAATAATCGTAATAGTCATAATCACCAAAATAATCTTTGTGATGATCATAATATTCGTCATAATCATACAATGAAACATAATAATCATAATCATCATAATAAGAACCATAATAAACTTGGAAACAATCATAATAACCATTATAATGGCCATAAAAACCATAATAATCGTAATAGCCATAATAATAAGCATGATAATCATAATAACTTTACTATCAACCATAATAATCATAGTAAACGTCATAATAACCGCAAAAATCATAACAATCATAATAATAACTATGATAATCGTAGCAACAATCATAATAGCCATAATAATCGTAGTAATAGCTAGACTAACTCTAATAATCATAACAACGTAATAATAAACAGAATTACCTTGGAAATAACATTAATAATCGTTATTATAGCCATAATAATCGTAATAGTCATAATCACCAGAATAATCTTAGTGATGATCATAATATGCGTCATAATCATACTATAAAGCATAATAATCATAATAATCATAATAATAACCATAATAAACCTGGAAAAATCGGAATAACCATTGTGATAGCCATAAAAACCATATTAATCATAATAGCCGTTATATTCTTAGTGATGATCATAATATTCGTCATAATCGTACTAGGAACCATAATAATCGTAATAATCATAATAATAACCATAATAAACTTGAAAACGATCATAATAACCATTATAATGGCCATAAAAGCCATAATAACCATAATAGGCATAATAATCTAAATGATAATCATAATAACCACACTATCAACCATAATAATCATAGTAATCGTCATAATAACCACAACAATCATAACAATCGTAATAATAATCATAATAATCATAGCAACAGTCATAATAGTCGTAATAGTCATAGTAATAGTTAGGCTAACTCTAATAATCATAACAACGTAATAATAAACAGAATTGCCTTGGAAATAACATTAATAATCGTTATTATAGCCATCATAATCGTCATAGCCAAAACCACCAGAATAATCTTAGTGATGATCATAATATTCGTCATAATCATACTATGAAACATAATAATCATAATAACCATAGTAATAACCATAATAAACTTGGAAGCAATCATAATAACCATTATGATGGACATAAAAACCATAATAAACGTAACAGCCATAATAATCTAACTAATAATCATAATAACCACACTATCAGCCATAATAATCGTAGTAATCGTCATAATAACCACAAGAATCATAACAATCGTAATAATAATCATAATAATCATAGCGACAACCATAATAGCCGCAATAATCATAGTAATAGTTATACTAACTATAATAATCATAACATCGTAGTAATAAACAGAATTGTCATGGAAATAACCTTTATAATCGTTATTATAACCATAATAATCGTTATAGTCATAATCACCAGAATAATCTTAGTGATGATCATAATATTCGTCATAATCACACTATGAAACATAATAATCGTAATAAACATAATAATAACCATAATAAACCTGGAAAAATCATAATAACAATTATGATAGCCATAAAAACCAGAATAATCATAATAGCCATAATAATCTGAATGATAACCTTAATAACCACACTGTCAGCCAGAATAATCATAGTAATCGTTATAATATCCACAACAATCATAACAATCGTAATAATAATCATAATAATCATAGCAACAGTCATAATAGTCGTAATAATCATAGTAATAGTTATGCTGACTGTAGTAATCATAACATCGAAATAATAAACAGAATTATCATGGAAATAACCTTAATAATCGTTATTATAGCCATAATAATCGTAATAGTCATAATCACCAGAATAATCTTAGTGATGATCATAATATACGTCATAATCATACTATAAAACATAATAATCATAATAATCATAATAATACCCATAATAAACCTGGAAAAATCGGAATAACCATTATGATAGCCATAAAAACCATATTAATCGTAATAGCCATTATAATCTTAGTGATGATCATAATATTGGTCATAATCATACTAGGAACCATAATAATCGTAATAATCATAATAAGAACCATAATAAACTTGGAAACAATAATAATAACCATTATAATGGCCATAAAAACCATAATAATCGTAATAGCCATAATAATCTAAATGATAATCATAATAACCACACTATCAACCATAATAATCATAGTAATCGTCATAATAACCATAACAATCATAACAATCGTAATAATAATCATAATAATCATAGCAGCAATCATAATAGCCGTAATAGCCGTAATAATAGTTAGACTAACTCTAGTAATCATAACAACGTAATAATAAACAGAATTACCTTGGAAACAACATTAATAATCGTTATTATAGCCATAATAATCGTAATAGTCATGATCACCACAACAATCTGAGTGATGATCATAGTATTCGTCATAATCGTACTATGAAACATAATAATCATAATCATCATAATAAGAGCCATAATAAACTTGGAAACAATCATAATAACCATTATAATGGCCATAAAAACCATAATAATCGTAATAGCCATAATAATCTGCATGACAATCATAATAACCATACTATGAACCATAATAATCATAGTAACCGTCATAATAACCACAAAAATCATATCAATCACAATAATAACTATGATAATCGTAGCATCAATCATAACAGCCGTAACAACAGTGGTAATAGTTAGGCTAACTCTAATAATCATAACAAAGTAATAATAAACAGAATTACCTTGGAAATAACATTAATAATCCTTATTATAGCCATCATAATCGTCATAGTCAAAACCACCAGAATAATCTTAGTGATGATCATAATATTCGTCATAATCATACTATGAAACATAATAATCATAATAACCATAGTAAGAACCGTAATAAACCTGGAAACGATAATAATAACCATTATAATGGCCATAAAAACCATAATAATCGTAATAGCCATAATAATCTAAATGATAATCATAATAACCACACTATCAACCATAACAATCATAGTAATCGTCATAATATCCACAACAATCATAACAATCGTGATAATAATCATAATAATCATAGCAACAGTCATAATAGTCGTAATAATCATAGTAATAGTTATAATAGCAATCATAATATCCATTATGATGGACATAAAAACCATAATAAACGTAACAGCCATAATAATCTAACTAATAATCATAATAACCACACTATCAGCCATAATAATCATAGTAATCGTCGTAATAACCACAAGAATCATAACATTCGTAATAATAATCATAATAATCATAGCGACAACCATAATAGCCGCAATAATCATAGTAATAGTTATACTAACTATAATAATCATAACATCGTAGTAATAAACAGAATTGTCATGGAAATAACCTTTATAATCGTTATTATAACCATAATAATCGTTATAGTCATAATCACCAGAATAATCTTAGTGATGACCATAATATTCGTCATAATCACACTATGAAACATAATAATCGTAATAATCATAATAATAACCATAATAAACTTGGAAACAACCATAATAACAATTATAATAGCAATGAAAACCATAATAATAGTAATAGCCATAATAATCTAAATGATAATCATAATAACCACTCTGTCAACCATAATAATCATAGTAAAAGACATACTAACCACAACAATCATGACAATCGTAATAATAATCGTAATAATCATAGCAACAGTCATAATAGTCGTAATAATCGTAGTAATAGTTATGGAACTGTAGTAATCATAACATCGAAATAATAAACAGAATTATCATGGAAATAACCTTAATAATCGTTATTATAGCCATAATAATCGTAATAGACATAATCACAAGAATAATCTTAGTGATGATCATAATATTCGTCATAATCATACTATGAAACATAATAATCGTACTAAACATAATAATAACCATAATAAACCTGGAAAAATCATAATAACAATTATGATAGCCATAAAAACCATTATAATCATAACAGCCATAATAACCTAAATGATAATCTTAATAACCACACTGTCAGCCAGAATAATCATAGTAATCGTCATAATATCCACAACAATCATAACAATCGTAATAATAATCATAATAATCATAGCAACAGTCATAATAGTCGTAATAATCATAGTAATAGTTATGCTAACTGTAGTAATCATAACATCGACATAATAAACAGAATTATCATGGAAATAACCTTAATAATCGTTATCATAGCCATAATAATCGTAATAGTCATAACCACCAAATAACCTTTGTGATTATGATAATATTCGTCATAATCGTACTATGAAACATAATAATCATAATCATCATAATAAGAGCCATAATAAACTTGGAAACAATCATAATAACCATTATAATGGCCATAAAAACCGTAATAATCGTAATAGCCATAATAATCTGCATGATAATCATAATAACTCTACTATCAACCATAACAATCATAGTAAACGTCATAATAACCGCAAAAATCATAACAATCATAATAATAACTATGATAATCGTAGCAACAATCATAATAGCCGTAATAATCGTAGTAATAGCTAGACTAACTCTAATAATCATAACAACGTAATAATAAACAGAATTACCTTGGAAATAACATTAATAATCGTTATTATAGCCATAATAATCGTAATAGTCATAATCACCAGAATAATCTTAGTGATGGTCATAATATTCGTCATAATCACACTATGAAACATAATAATCGTAAGAAACATAATAATAACCATGATAAACTTGGAAGCAATCATAATAACCATTATAATAGCCATAAAAACCATAATAACCATAATAGGCATAATAATATAAATGATAATCATAATAACCACACTATCAACCATAATAATCATAGTATTCGCCATAATAACCACAACAATCATAACAATCGTAATAATAATCATAATAATCATAGCAACAGTCATAATAGTCGTAATAGTCATAGTAATAGTTATACTAACTGTAATAATCATAACATCGTAACAATAAACAGAATTAGCATGGAAATATCCTTAATAATCGTTATTATAGCTATAATAATCGTAATAGTCATAATCACCAGAATAATATGAGTGATGATCATAATATTCGACATAATCATACTATGAAACATAATAACCATAATAATCATAATAAGAACCATAATAAACTTGGAAACAGTCATAATAACCATTATAATGGCCATAAAAACCATAATAATCGCAATAGCCATAATAATCTGCATGATAATCATAATAACCATACTATGAACCATAATAATCATAGTAACCGTCATAATAACCACAAAAATCATATCAATCATAATAATAACTATGATAATCGTAGCAACAATCATAACAGCCGTAATAACAGTGGTAATAGTTAGGCTAACTCTAATAATCATAACAAAGTAATAATAAACAGAATTACCTTGGAAACAACATTAATAATTGTTATTATAGCCATAATAATCGTCATAGTCAAAACCACCAGAATAATCTTAGTGATGATCATAATATTCGTCATAATCATAGTATGAAACATAATAATCATAGTAACCATAATAATAACCATAATAAACTTGGAAGCAATCATAATAACAATTTTGATGGACATAAAAACCATAATAAACGTAACAGCCATAATAATCTAACTAATAATCATCATAACCACACTATCAACCATAATAATCATAGTAATCGTCATAATAACCACAAGAATCATAACAATCGTAATACTAATCATAATAATCATAGCAACAATCATAATAGCCGCAATAATCATAGTAATAGTTATGCTAACTGTAGTAATCATAACATCGAAATAATAAACAGAATTATCATGGAAATAACCTTAATAATCGTTATTACAGCCATAATATTCGCAATAGTCATAATCACCAGAATAATCTTAGTGATGATCATAATATTCGTCATAATCACACTATGAAACATAATAATCGTAATAATCATAATAATAACCATAATAAACTTGGAAACAAACATAATAACCATTGTAATAGCCATAAAAACCATAAAAACCATAATAGGCATAATAATATAAATGATAATCATAATAACCACACTATCAACCATAATAATCATAGTAATCGCCATAATAACCACAACAATCATAACAATCGTAATAATAATCATAATAATCATAGCAAAGGTCATAATAGTCGTAATAATCATAGTAATAGTTATGCTAACTGTAGTAATCATAACATCGAAATAATAAACAGAATTATCATGGAAATAACCTTAATAATCGTTATCATAGCCATAATAATCGTAATAGTCATAATCACCAAAATAATCTTTGTGATGATCATAATATTCGTCATAATCATACTATGAAACATAATAATCATAATCATCATAATAAGAACCATAATAAACATGGAAACAATCATAATAACCGTTACAATGGCCATAAAAACCATAATAATCGTAATAGCCATAATAATCTGCATGATAATCATAATAATCATACTATCAACCACAATAATCATAGTAACCGTCATAATAACCACAAAAATCATAACAATCATAATAATAACTATCATAATCGTAGCAACAATCATAATAGCCGTAATAACCGTAGTAATAGCTAGACTAACTCTAATTATCATAACAACGTAATAATAAACAGAATTACCTTGGAAATAACATTAATAATAGTTATTATAGCCATAATAATCGTAATAGTCATAATCACCAGAATAATCTTAGTGATGATCATAATATACGTCATAATCATACTATAAAACATAATAATCATAATAATCATAATAATAACCATAATAAACCTGGAAAAATCGGAATAACCATTATGATAGCCATAAAAACCATATTAATCATAATAGCCGTTATAATCTTAGTGATGATCATAATATTCGTCATAATCATACTAGGAACCATAATAATCGTAATAATCATAATAATAACCATAATAAACTTGAAAACGATCATAATAACCATTATAATAGCCATAAAAACCATAATAATCATAATAGCCATAATAATCTGAATGATAATCATAATAACCATACTATCAACCATAATAATCATAGTAATCGTCATAATAAACACAACAATCATAACAATCGTAATAATAATCATAATAATCATAGCAACAGTTAAAATAGTCGTAATAGTCATAGTAAGAGTTATACTAACTGTAATAATCATAACATCGTTATAATAAACAGAATAATCTTCGAAATAACCTTAATAATCATTATTATAGCAATAACAATCGTAATAGTCATAATCACCAGAATAATCTGAGTGATGATCATTATATACGTCATAACCATACTATGAAACATAATAACCGTAATAAACATAATGATAACCATAATAAACTCGGAAACAATCATAATAACCATTATAATACCCATAAAATTCATAATGATAGTAATACCCTTAATAATCTAAATGATAATCATAATAACCACACTATCAAACATAATAATCATAGTAATCGTCCTAATAACCACAACAATCATAACAATCGTAATAATAATTATAATAATCGAAGCAACAATCATAATCGCAGTAATAACTATAGTAATAGTTATACTAACTGTAATAATCATAACATCGAAATGATAAACAGAATTATTATGGAAATAACCTTAATAATCGTTATTATAGCCATAATAATCGTAATAGTCATAATCACCAGAATAATCTTAGTGATGATCATAATATACGTCATAATCATACAATGAAATATAATAATCATAATAATCATAATAATACCCATAATAAACCTGGAAAAATCGGAATAACCATTATGATAGCCATAAAAACCATATTAATCGTAATAGCCATTATAATCTTAGTGATGATCATAATATTGGTCATAATCATACTAGGAACCATAATAATCGTAATAATCATAATAAGAACCATAATAAACTTGGAAACAATAATAATAACCATTATAATGGCCATAAAAACCATAATAATCGTAATAGCCATAATAATCTAAATGATAATCATAATAACCACACTATCAACCATAATAATCATAGTAATCGTTATAATAACCACAACAATCATAACAATCCTAATAATAATCATAATAATCATAGCAACAGTCATAATAGTCGTAATAGTCTTAGTAATAGTTATACTAACTGTAATAATCACAACATCGTAACAATAAACAGAATTATCATGGAAATAACCTTAATAATCGTTATTATAGCTATAATAATCGTAATAGTCATAATCACAAGAATAATCTTAGTGATGATCATAATATTCGTCATAATCATACTATGAAACATAATAACCGTAATAATCATAATAATAACCATAATAAACTTGGCAACAATCATAATAACCATTATAAGAGCAATGAAAACCATAATAATAGTAATAGCCATAATACTCTAAATGATAATCATAATAACCACACTGTCAACCATAATAATCGTAGTAATCGACATAATAACCACAACAATCATGACAATCGTAATAATAATCGTAATAATCATAGCAACAGTCATACTAGTCGTAATAATCGTAGTAATAGTTATGCTAACTGTAGTAATCATAACATCGAAATAATAAACAGAATTATCATAGAAATAACCTTAATAATCGTTATTATAACCATAATAATCGTAATAGTCATAATCACCAGAATAATCTTACTGATGATCATAATATTCGTCATAATCACACTATGAAACATAATAATCGTAATAATCATAATAATAACCATAATAAACTTGGAAACAATCATAATAACCATCATAATGGCCATAAAAACCATAATAATCGTAATAGCCATAATAACCTGCATGATAATCATAATAACCATACTATCAACCATAATAATGATAGTAAACGTCATAATAGCCACAAAAATCATAACAATCATAATAATAACTATGATAATCGTAGCAACAATCATAATAGCCGTAATAATCGTAGTAATAGTTAGACTAACTTTAATAATCGTAACAACGTAATAATAAACAGAATTACCTTGAAAATAACATTAATAATCGTTATTATAGCCATAATAATCGTCATAGTCAAAACCACCAGAATAATCTTAGTGATGATCATAATATTCGTCATAATCATACTATGACACATAATAATCATAATAACCATAGTAATAACAATAATAAACTTGGAAACAATCATAATAACCATTATAATGGCTCTAAAAACCATAATAATCGTAATAGCCATAATAATCTGCATGATAATCATAATAACCATACTATGAACCATAATAATCATAATAACCGTCATAATAACCACAACAATCATAACAATCATAATAATAACTATGATAATCGTAGCAGCAATCATAATAGCCGTAATAGCCGTAATAATAGTTAGACTAACTCTAGTAATCATAACAACGTAATAATAAACAGAATTACCTTGGAAACAACATTAATAATCGTTATTATAGCCATAATAACCGTCATAGTCAAAACCACCAGAATAATCTTAGTGATGATCAGAATATTCGTCATAATCATACTATGAAACATAATAATCATAGTAACCATAATAATAACCATAATAAACTTGGAAGCAATCATAATAACCATTATGATGGACATAAAAACCATAATAAACGTAACAGCCATAATAATCTAACTAATAATCATAATTACCACACTATCAACCATAATAATCATAGTAATCGTCATAATAACGACAAGAATCATAACAATCGTAATACTAATCATAATAATCATAGCAACAATCATAATAGCCGCAATAATCATAGTAATAGTTATGCTAACTGTAGTAATCATAACATCGAAATAATAAACAGAATTATCATGGAAATAACCTTAATAATCGTTATTATAGCCATAATATTCGTAATAGTCGTAATCACAAGAATAATCTTAGTGATGATCATAATATTCGTCATAATCATACTGAGAAACACAATAATAATAATAATCATAATAATAACAATAATAAACGTGGAAACAATCATAATTACCATTGTAACAGCCATAAAAACCACAATAATCATAATAGACGTAATAATCTGAATGATAATTATAATAACCAAACTATCAACCATAACAATCATAGTAACCGCCATAATAACCACAACAATCATAACAATCGTAATAATAACCATAATAATCATAGCAACAGTCATAATAGTCGTAATAATCATAGTAATAGATATGCTAACTGTAATAATCATATCATCGTAGTAATAAACAGAACTTTCATTGAAATAACCTTTATAATCGTTATTATAACCATAATAATCGTAATAGTCATAATCACCAGAATAATCTTAGTGATTATCATAATATTCGTCATAATCACACTATGAAACATAATAATCGTAATAATCATAATAATAAACATAATAAACTTGAAGACGATCATAATAACCATTATAATGGACATAAAAACCATAATAATCATAATAGCCATAATAATCTGCATGATAATCATAATAACCATACTATCAACCATTATAATCATAGTAATCGTCATAATAACCACAACAATCATAACAATCATAATAATAACTATGATAATCGTAGCAGCAATCATAATAGCCGTAATAGCCGTAATAATAGTTAGACTAACTCTAGTAATCATAACAACGTAATAATAAACAGAATTACCTTGGAAACAACATTAATAATCGTTATTATAGCCATAATAACCGTCATAGTCAAAACCACCAGAATAATCTTAGTGATGATCAGAATATTCGTCATAATCATACTATGAAACATAATAATCATAGTAACCATAATAATAACCATAATAAACTTGGAAGCAATCATAATAACCATTATGATGGACATAAAAACCATAATAAACGTAACAGCCATAATAATCTAACTAATAATCATAATTACCACACTATCAACCATAATAATCATAGTAATCGTCATAATAACGACAAGAATCATAACAATCGTAATACTAATCATAATAATCATAGCAACAATCATAATAGCCGCAATAATCATAGTAATAGTTATGCTAACTGTAGTAATCATAACATCGAAATAATAAACAGAATTATCATGGAAATAACCTTAATAATCGTTATTATAGCCATAATATTCGTAATAGTCATAATCACAAGAATAATCTTAGTGATGATCATAATATTCGTCATAATCATACTATGAAACATAATAATGGTAATAAACATAATAATAAACATAATAAACCTGGAAAAATCATAATAACCATTATGAGAGCCATAAAAACCATAATAATCATAATAGCCATAATAATCTAAATGATAATCTTAATAACCACACTGTCAACCAGAATAATCATAGTAATCGTCATAATATCCACAACAATCATAACGATCGTAATAATAGCCATAATAATCATAGCAACAGTCATAATAGTCGTAATAGTCATAGTAATAGTTATGCTGACTGTAGTAATCATAACATCGAAATAATAAACAGAATTATCATGGAAATAACCTTAATAATCGTTATCATAGCCATAATAATCGTACTAGTCATAATCAGCAAAATAATCTTTATGATGATCATAATATTGGTCATAATCATACTAGGAACCATAATAATCGTAATAATCATAATAAGAACCATAATAAACTTGGAAACAATAATAATAACCATTATAATGGCCATAAAAACCATAATAATCGTAATAGCCATAATAATTTGCATGATAATCATAATAGCCATACTATGAACCATAATAATCATAGTAACCGTCATAATAACCACAAAAATCATATCAATCATAATAATAACTATGTTAATCGTAGCAAGAATCATAACAGCCGTAATAACAGTGGTAATAGTTAGGCTAACTCTAATAATCATCACAACGTAATAATAAACAGAATTACCTTGGAAATAACATTAATAATCGTTATTATAGCCATCATAATCGTCATAGTCAAAACCACCAGAATAATCTTAGTGATGATCATAATATTCGTCATAATCACACTATGAAACATAATAATCGTAATAAACATAATAATAACCATAGTAAACCTGGAAAAATCATAATAACAATTATGATAGCCATAAAAAAAAGAATAATCATAATAGCCATAATAATCTGAATGATAACCTTAATAACCACACTGTCAGCCAGAATAATCATAGTAATCGTTATAATATCCACAACAATCATAACAATCGTAATAATAATCATAATAATCATAGCAACAGTCATAATAGTCGTAATAATCATAGTAATAGTTATGCTGACTGTAGTAATCATAACATCGAAATAATAAACAGAATTATCATGGAAATAACCTTAATAATCGTTATTATAGCCATAATAATCGTAATAGTCATAATCACCAGAATAATCTTAGTGATGTTCATAATATACGTCATAATCATACTATAAAACATAATAATCATAATAATCATAATAATACCCATAATAAACCTGGAAAAATCGGAATAACCATTATGATAGCCATAAAAACCATATTAATCGTAATAGCCATTATAATCTTAGTGATGATCATAATACTGGTCATAATCATACTAGGAACCATAATAATCGTAATAATCATAATAAGAACCATAATAAACTTGGAAACAATAATAATAACCATTATAATGGCCATAAAAACCATAATAATCGTAATAGCCATAATAATCTAAATGATAATCATAATAACCACACTATCAACCATAATAATCATAGTAATCGTCATAATAACCATAACAATCATAACAATCGTAATAATAATCATAATAATCATAGCAGCAATCATAATAGCCGTAATAGCCGTAATAATAGTTAGACTAACTCTAGTAATCATAACAACGTAATAATAAACAGAATTACCTTGGAAACAACATTAATAATCCTTATTATAGCCATCATAATCGTCATAGTCAAAACCACCAGAATAATCTTAGTGATGATCATAATATTCGTCATAATCATACTATGAAACATAATAATCATAATAACCATAGTAAGAACCGTAATAAACTTGGAAACGATAATAATAACCATTATAATGGCCATAAAAACCATAATAATCGTAATAGCCATAATAATCTAAATGATAATCATAATAACCACACTATCAACCATAACAATCATAGTAATCGTCATAATATCCACAACAATCATAACAATCGTAATAATAATCATAATAATCATAGCAACAGTCATAATAGTCGTAATAATCATAGTAATAGTTATAATAGCAATCATAATATCCATTATGATGGACATAAAAACCATAATAAACGTAACAGCCATAATAATCTAACTAATAATCATAATAACCACACTATCAGCCATAATAATCATAGTAATCGTCGTAATAACCACAAGAATCATAACATTCGTAATAATAATCATAATAATCATAGCGACAACCATAATAGCCGCAATAATCATAGTAATAGTTATACTAACTATAATAATCATAACATCGTAGTAATAAACAGAATTGTCATGGAAATAACCTTTATAATCGTTATTATAACCATAATAATCGTTATAGTCATAATCACCAGAATAATCTTAGTGATGATCATAATATTCGTCATAATCACACTATGAAACATAATAATCGTAATAAACATAATAATAACCATAATAAACTTGGAAGCAATCATAATAACCATTATAATAGCCATAAAAACCATAATAACCATAATAGGCATAATAATATAAATGATAATCATAATAACCACACTATCAACCATAATAATCATAGTAATCGCCATAATAACCACAACAATCATAACAATCGTAATAATAATCATAATAATCATAGCAACAGTCATAATAGTCGTAATAGTCATAGTAATAGATATACTAACTGTAATAATCATAACATCGTAACAATAAACAGAATTATCATGGAAATATCCTTAATAATCGTTATTATAGCTATAATAATCGTAATAGTCATAATCACCAGAATAATATGAGTGATGATCATAATATTCGACATAATCATACTATGAAACATAATAACCATAATAATCATAATAAGAACCATAATAAACTTGGAAACAGTCATAATAACCATTATAATGGCCATAAAAACCATAATAATCGCAATAGCCATAATAATCTGCATGATAATCATAATAACCATACTATGAACCATAATAATCATAGTAACCGGCATAATAACCACAAAAATCATATCAATCATAATAATAACTATGATAATCGTAGCAACAATCATAACAGCCGTAATAACAGTGGTAATAGTTAGGCTAACTCTAATAATCATAACAAAGTAATAATAAACAGAATTACCTTGGAAACAACATTAATAATCGTTATTATAGCCATAATAATCGTCATAGTCAAAACCACCAGAATAATCTTAGTGATGATCATAATATTCGTCATAATCATACTATGAAACATAATAATCATAGTAACCATAATAATAATCATAATAAACTTGGAAGCAATCATAATACCAATTTTGATGGACATAAAAACCATAATAAACGTAACAGCCATAATAATCTAACTAATAATCATAATAACCACACTATCAGCCATAATAATCATAGTAATCGTCATAATAACCACAAGAATCATAACAATCGTAATACTAATCATAATAATCATAGCAACAATCATAATAGCCGCAATAATCATAGTAATAGTTATGCTAACTGTAGTAATCATAACATCGAAATAATAAACAGAATTATCATGGAAATAACCTTAATAATCGTTATTACAGCCATAATATTCGTAATAGTCATAATCACCAGAATAATCTTAGTGATGATCATAATATTCGTCATAATCACACTATGAAACATAATAATCGTAATAATCATAATAATAACCATAATAAACTTGGAAACAAACATAATAACCATTGTAATAGCCATAAAAACCATAATAACCATAATAGGCATAATAATATAAATGATAATCATAATAACCACACTATCAACCATAATAATCATAGTAATCGCCATAATAACCACAACAATCATAACAATCGTAATAATAATCATAATAATCATAGCAAAGGTCATAATAGTCGTAATAATCATAGTAATAGTTATGCTAACTGTAGTAATCATAACATCGAAATAATAAACAGAATTATCATGGAGATAACCTTAATAATCGTTATCATAGCCATAATAATCGTAATAGTCATAATCACCAAAATAATCTTTGTGATGATCATAATATTCGTCATAATCATACAATGAAACATAATAATCATAATCATCATAATAAGAACCATAATAAACTTGGAAACAATCATAATAACCATTATAATGGCCATAAAAACCATAATAATCGTAATAGCCATAATAATAAGCATGATAATCATAATAACTTTACTATCAACCATAATAATCATAGTAAACGTCATAATAACCGCAAAAATCATAACAATCATAATAATAACTATGATAATCGTAGCAACAATCATAATAGCCATAATAATCGTAGTAATAGCTAGACTAACTCTAATAATCATAACAACGTAATAATAAACAGAATTACCTTGGAAATAACATTAATAATCGTTATTATAGCCATAATAATCGTAATAGTCATAATCACCAGAATAATCTTAGTGATGATCATAATATGCGTCATAATCATACTATAAAGCATAATAATCATAATAATCATAATAATAACCATAATAAACCTGGAAAAATCGGAATAACCATTGTGATAGCCATAAAAACCATATTAATCATAATAGCCGTTATATTCTTAGTGATGATCATAATATTCGTCATAATCGTACTAGGAACCATAATAATCGTAATAATCATAATAATAACCATAATAAACTTGAAAACGATCATAATAACCATTATAATGGCCATAAAAGCCATAATAACCATAATAGGCATAATAATCTAAATGATAATCATAATAACCACACTATCAACCATAATAATCATAGTAATCGTCATAATAACCACAACAATCATAACAATCGTAATAATAATCATAATAATCATAGCAACAGTCATAATAGTCGTAATAGTCATAGTAATAGTTAGGCTAACTCTAATAATCATAACAACGTAATAATAAACAGAATTGCCTTGGAAATAACATTAATAATCGTTATTATAGCCATCATAATCGTCATAGCCAAAACCACCAGAATAATCTTAGTGATGATCATAATATTCGTCATAATCATACTATGAAACATAATAATCATAACAACCATAGTAATAACCATAATAAACTTGGAAGCAATCATAATAACCATTATGATGGACATAAAAACCATAATAAACGTAACAGCCATAATAATCTAACTAATAATCATAATAACCACACTATCAGCCATAATAATCGTAGTAATCGTCATAATAACCACAAGAATCATAACAATCGTAATAATAATCATAATAATCATAGCGACAACCATAATAGCCGCAATAATCATAGTAATAGTTATACTAACTATAATAATCATAACATCGTAGTAATAAACAGAATTGTCATGGAAATAACCTTTATAATCGTTATTATAACCATAATAATCGTTATAGTCATAATCACCAGAATAATCTTAGTGATGATCATAATATTCGTCATAATCACACTATGAAACATAATAATCGTAATAAACACAATAATAACCATAATAAACCTGGAAAAATCATAATAACAATTATGATAGCCATAAAAACCAGAATAATCATAATAGCCATAATAATCTGAATGATAACCTTAATAACCACACTGTCAGCCAGAATAATCATAGTAATCGTTATAATATCCACAACAATCATAACAATCGTAATAATAATCATAATAATCATAGCAACAGTCATAATAGTCGTAATAATCATAGTAATAGTTATGCTGACTGTAGTAATCATAACATCGAAATAATAAACAGAATTATCATGGAAATAACCTTAATAATCGTTATTATAGCCATAATAATCGTAATAGTCATGATCACCACAACAATCTGAGTGATGATCATAGTATTCGTCATAATCGTACTATGAAACATAATAATCATAATCATCATAATAAGAGCCATAATAAACTTGGAAACAATCATAATAACCATTATAATGGCCATAAAAACCATAATAATCGTAATAGCCATAATAATCTGCATGACAATCATAATAACCATACTATGAACCATAATAATCATAGTAACCGTCATAATAACCACAAAAATCATATCAATCACAATAATAACTATGATAATCGTAGCAACAATCATAACAGCCGTAACAACAGTGGTAATAGTTAGGCTAACTCTAATAATCATAACAAAGTAATAATAAACAGAATTACCTTGGAAATAACATTAATAATCCTTATTATAGCCATCATAATCGTCATAGTCAAAACCACCAGAATAATCTTAGTGATGATCATAATATTCGTCATAATCATACTATGAAACATAATAATCATAATAACCATAGTAAGAACCGTAATAAACCTGGAAACGATAATAATAACCATTATAATGGCCATAAAAACCATAATAATCGTAATAGCCATAATAATCTAAATGATAATCATAATAACCACACTATCAACCATAACAATCATAGTAATCGTCATAATATCCACAACAATCATAACAATCGTGATAATAATCATAATAATCATAGCAACAGTCATAATAGTCGTAATAATCATAGTAATAGTTATAATAGCAATCATAATATCCATTATGATGGACATAAAAACCATAATAAACGTAACAGCCATAATAATCTAACTAATAATCATAATAACCACACTATCAGCCATAATAATCATAGTAATCGTCGTAATAACCACAAGAATCATAACATTCGTAATAATAATCATAATAATCATAGCGACAACCATAATAGCCGCAATAATCATAGTAATAGTTATACTAACTATAATAATCATAACATCGTAGTAATAAACAGAATTGTCATGGAAATAACCTTTATAATCGTTATTATAACCATAATAATCGTTATAGTCATAATCACCAGAATAATCTTAGTGATGACCATAATATTCGTCATAATCACACTATGAAACATAATAATCGTAATAATCATAATAATAACCATAATAAACTTGGAAACAACCATAATAACAATTATAATAGCAATGAAAACCATAATAATAGTAATAGCCATAATAATCTAAATGATAATCATAATAACCACTCTGTCAACCATAATAATCATAGTAAAAGACATACTAACCACAACAATCATGACAATCGTAATAATAATCGTAATAATCATAGCAACAGTCATAATAGTCGTAATAATCGTAGTAATAGTTATGGAACTGTAGTAATCATAACATCGAAATAATAAACAGAATTATCATGGAAATAACCTTAATAATCGTTATTATAGCCATAATAATCGTAATAGACATAATCACAAGAATAATCTTAGTGATGATCATAATATTCGTCATAATCATACTATGAAACATAATAATCGTACTAAACATAATAATAACCATAATAAACCTGGAAAAATCATAATAACAATTATGATAGCCATAAAAACCATTATAATCATAACAGCCATAATAACCTAAATGATAATCTTAATAACCACACTGTCAGCCAGAATAATCATAGTAATCGTCATAATATCCACAACAATCATAACAATCGTAATAATAATCATAATAATCATAGCAACAGTCATAATAGTCGTAATAATCATAGTAATAGTTATGCTAACTGTAGTAATCATAACATCGACATAATAAACAGAATTATCATGGAAATAACCTTAATAATCGTTATCATAGCCATAATAATCGTAATAGTCATAACCACCAAAATAACCTTTGTGATTATGATAATATTCGTCATAATCGTACTATGAAACATAATAATCATAATCATCATAATAAGAGCCATAATAAACTTGGAAACAATCATAATAACCATTATAATGGCCATAAAAACCGTAATAATCGTAATAGCCATAATAATCTGCATGATAATCATAATAACTCTACTATCAACCATAACAATCATAGTAAACGTCATAATAACCGCAAAAATCATAACAATCATAATAATAACTATGATAATCGTAGCAACAATCATAATAGCCGTAATAATCGTAGTAATAGCTAGACTAACTCTAATAATCATAACAACGTAATAATAAACAGAATTACCTTGGAAATAACATTAATAATCGTTATTATAGCCATAATAATCGTAATAGTCATAATCACCAGAATAATCTTAGTGATGGTCATAATATTCGTCATAATCACACTATGAAACATAATAATCGTAAGAAACATAATAATAACCATGATAAACTTGGAAGCAATCATAATAACCATTATAATAGCCATAAAAACCATAATAACCATAATAGGCATAATAATATAAATGATAATCATAATAACCACACTATCAACCATAATAATCATAGTATTCGCCATAATAACCACAACAATCATAACAATCGTAATAATAATCATAATAATCATAGCAACAGTCATAATAGTCGTAATAGTCATAGTAATAGTTATACTAACTGTAATAATCATAACATCGTAACAATAAACAGAATTAGCATGGAAATATCCTTAATAATCGTTATTATAGCTATAATAATCGTAATAGTCATAATCACCAGAATAATATGAGTGATGATCATAATATTCGACATAATCATACTATGAAACATAATAACCATAATAATCATAATAAGAACCATAATAAACTTGGAAACAGTCATAATAACCATTATAATGGCCATAAAAACCATAATAATCGCAATAGCCATAATAATCTGCATGATAATCATAATAACCATACTATGAACCATAATAATCATAGTAACCGTCATAATAACCACAAAAATCATATCAATCATAATAATAACTATGATAATCGTAGCAACAATCATAACAGCCGTAATAACAGTGGTAATAGTTAGGCTAACTCTAATAATCATAACAAAGTAATAATAAACAGAATTACCTTGGAAACAACATTAATAATTGTTATTATAGCCATAATAATCGTCATAGTCAAAACCACCAGAATAATCTTAGTGATGATCATAATATTCGTCATAATCATAGTATGAAACATAATAATCATAGTAACCATAATAATAACCATAATAAACTTGGAAGCAATCATAATAACAATTTTGATGGACATAAAAACCATAATAAACGTAACAGCCATAATAATCTAACTAATAATCATCATAACCACACTATCAACCATAATAATCATAGTAATCGTCATAATAACCACAAGAATCATAACAATCGTAATACTAATCATAATAATCATAGCAACAATCATAATAGCCGCAATAATCATAGTAATAGTTATGCTAACTGTAGTAATCATAACATCGAAATAATAAACAGAATTATCATGGAAATAACCTTAATAATCGTTATTACAGCCATAATATTCGCAATAGTCATAATCACCAGAATAATCTTAGTGATGATCATAATATTCGTCATAATCACACTATGAAACATAATAATCGTAATAATCATAATAATAACCATAATAAACTTGGAAACAAACATAATAACCATTGTAATAGCCATAAAAACCATAAAAACCATAATAGGCATAATAATATAAATGATAATCATAATAACCACACTATCAACCATAATAATCATAGTAATCGCCATAATAACCACAACAATCATAACAATCGTAATAATAATCATAATAATCATAGCAAAGGTCATAATAGTCGTAATAATCATAGTAATAGTTATGCTAACTGTAGTAATCATAACATCGAAATAATAAACAGAATTATCATGGAAATAACCTTAATAATCGTTATCATAGCCATAATAATCGTAATAGTCATAATCACCAAAATAATCTTTGTGATGATCATAATATTCGTCATAATCATACTATGAAACATAATAATCATAATCATCATCATAAGAACCATAATAAACTTGGAAACAATCATAATAACCATTATAATGGCCATAAAAACCATAATAATCGTAATAGCCATAATAATAAGCATGATAATCATAATAACTTTACTATCAACCATAATAATCATAGTAAACGTCATAATAACCGCAAAAATCATAACAATCATAATAATAACTATGATAATCGTAGCAACAATCATAATAGCCATAATAATCGTAGTAATAGCTAGACTAACTCTAATAATCATAACAACGTAATAATAAACAGAATTACCTTGGAAATAACATTAATAATCGTTATTATAGCCATAATAATCGTAATAGTCATAATCACCAGAATAATCTTAGTGATGATCATAATATGCGTCATAATCATACTATAAAGCATAATAATCATAATAATCATAATAATAACCATAATAAACCTGGAAAAATCGGAATAACCATTGTGATAGCCATAAAAACCATATTAATCATAATAGCCGTTATATTCTTAGTGATGATCATAATATTCGTCATAATCGTACTAGGAACCATAATAATCGTAATAATCATAATAATAACCATAATAAACTTGAAAACGATCATAATAACCATTATAATGGCCATAAAAGCCATAATAACCATAATAGGCATAATAATCTAAATGATAATCATAATAACCACACTATCAACCATAATAATCATAGTAATCGTCATAATAACCACAACAATCATAACAATCGTAATAATAATCATAATAATCATAGCAACAGTCATAATAGTCGTAATAGTCATAGTAATAGTTAGGCTAACTCTAATAATCATAACAACGTAATAATAAACAGAATTGCCTTGGAAATAACATTAATAATCGTTATTATAGCCATCATAATCGTCATAGCCAAAACCACCAGAATAATCTTAGTGATGATCATAATATTCGTCATAATCATACTATGAAACATAATAATCATAATAACCATAGTAATAACCATAATAAACTTGGAAGCAATCATAATAACCATTATGATGGACATAAAAACCATAATAAACGTAACAGCCATAATAATCTAACTAATAATCATAATAACCACACTATCAGCCATAATAATCGTAGTAATCGTCATAATAACCACAAGAATCATAACAATCGTAATAATAATCATAATAATCATAGCGACAACCATAATAGCCGCAATAATCATAGTAATAGTTATACTAACTATAATAATCATAACATCGTAGTAATAAACAGAATTGTCATGGAAATAACCTTTATAATCGTTATTATAACCATAATAATCGTTATAGTCATAATCACCAGAATAATCTTAGTGATGATCATAATATTCGTCATAATCACACTATGAAACATAATAATCGTAATAAACACAATAATAACCATAATAAACCTGGAAAAATCATAATAACAATTATGATAGCCATAAAAACCAGAATAATCATAATAGCCATAATAATCTGAATGATAACCTTAATAACCACACTGTCAGCCAGAATAATCATAGTAATCGTTATAATATCCACAACAATCATAACAATCGTAATAATAATCATAATAATCATAGCAACAGTCATAATAGTCGTAATAATCATAGTAATAGTTATGCTGACTGTAGTAATCATAACATCGAAATAATAAACAGAATTATCATGGAAATAACCTTAATAATCGTTATTATAGCCATAATAATCGTAATAGTCATAATCACCAGAATAATCTTAGTGATGATCATAATATACGTCATAATCATACTATAAAACATAATAATCATAATAATCATAATAATACCCATAATAAACCTGGAAAAATCGGAATAACCATTATGATAGCCATAAAAACCATATTAATCGTAATAGCCATTATAATCTTAGTGATGATCATAATATTGGTCATAATCATACTAGGAACCATAATAATCGTAATAATCATAATAAGAACCATAATAAACTTGGAAACAATAATAATAACCATTATAATGGCCATAAAAACCATAATAATCGTAATAGCCATAATAATCTAAATGATAATCATAATAACCACACTATCAACCATAATAATCATAGTAATCGTCATAATAACCATAACAATCATAACAATCGTAATAATAATCATAATAATCATAGCAGCAATCATAATAGCCGTAATAGCCGTAATAATAGTTAGACTAACTCTAGTAATCATAACAACGTAATAATAAACAGAATTACCTTGGAAACAACATTAATAATCGTTATTATAGCCATAATAATCGTAATAGTCATGATCACCACAACAATCTGAGTGATGATCATAGTATTCGTCATAATCGTACTATGAAACATAATAATCATAATCATCATAATAAGAGCCATAATAAACTTGGAAACAATCATAATAACCATTATAATGGCCATAAAAACCATAATAATCGTAATAGCCATAATAATCTGCATGACAATCATAATAACCATACTATGAACCATAATAATCATAGTAACCGTCATAATAACCACAAAAATCATATCAATCACAATAATAACTATGATAATCGTAGCAACAATCATAACAGCCGTAACAACAGTGGTAATAGTTAGGCTAACTCTAATAATCATAACAAAGTAATAATAAACAGAATTACCTTGGAAATAACATTAATAATCCTTATTATAGCCATCATAATCGTCATAGTCAAAACCACCAGAATAATCTTAGTGATGATCATAATATTCGTCATAATCATACTATGAAACATAATAATCATAATAACCATAGTAAGAACCGTAATAAACCTGGAAACGATAATAATAACCATTATAATGGCCATAAAAACCATAATAATCGTAATAGCCATAATAATCTAAATGATAATCATAATAACCACACTATCAACCATAACAATCATAGTAATCGTCATAATATCCACAACAATCATAACAATCGTGATAATAATCATAATAATCATAGCAACAGTCATAATAGTCGTAATAATCATAGTAATAGTTATAATAGCAATCATAATATCCATTATGATGGACATAAAAACCATAATAAACGTAACAGCCATAATAATCTAACTAATAATCATAATAACCACACTATCAGCCATAATAATCATAGTAATCGTCGTAATAACCACAAGAATCATAACATTCGTAATAATAATCATAATAATCATAGCGACAACCATAATAGCCGCAATAATCATAGTAATAGTTATACTAACTATAATAATCATAACATCGTAGTAATAAACAGAATTGTCATGGAAATAACCTTTATAATCGTTATTATAACCATAATAATCGTTATAGTCATAATCACCAGAATAATCTTAGTGATGACCATAATATTCGTCATAATCACACTATGAAACATAATAATCGTAATAATCATAATAATAACCATAATAAACTTGGAAACAACCATAATAACAATTATAATAGCAATGAAAACCATAATAATAGTAATAGCCATAATAATCTAAATGATAATCATAATAACCACTCTGTCAACCATAATAATCATAGTAAAAGACATACTAACCACAACAATCATGACAATCGTAATAATAATCGTAATAATCATAGCAACAGTCATAATAGTCGTAATAATCGTAGTAATAGTTATGGAACTGTAGTAATCATAACATCGAAATAATAAACAGAATTATCATGGAAATAACCTTAATAATCGTTATTATAGCCATAATAATCGTAATAGACATAATCACAAGAATAATCTTAGTGATGATCATAATATTCGTCATAATCATACTATGAAACATAATAATCGTACTAAACATAATAATAACCATAATAAACCTGGAAAAATCATAATAACAATTATGATAGCCATAAAAACCATTATAATCATAACAGCCATAATAACCTAAATGATAATCTTAATAACCACACTGTCAGCCAGAATAATCATAGTAATCGTCATAATATCCACAACAATCATAACAATCGTAATAATAATCATAATAATCATAGCAACAGTCATAATAGTCGTAATAATCATAGTAATAGTTATGCTAACTGTAGTAATCATAACATCGACATAATAAACAGAATTATCATGGAAATAACCTTAATAATCGTTATCATAGCCATAATAATCGTAATAGTCATAACCACCAAAATAACCTTTGTGATTATGATAATATTCGTCATAATCGTACTATGAAACATAATAATCATAATCATCATAATAAGAGCCATAATAAACTTGGAAACAATCATAATAACCATTATAATGGCCATAAAAACCGTAATAATCGTAATAGCCATAATAATCTGCATGATAATCATAATAACTCTACTATCAACCATAACAATCATAGTAAACGTCATAATAACCGCAAAAATCATAACAATCATAATAATAACTATGATAATCGTAGCAACAATCATAATAGCCGTAATAACAGTGGTAATAGTTAGGCTAACTCTAATAATCATAACAAAGTAATAATAAACAGAATTACCTTGGAAACAACATTAATAATTGTTATTATAGCCATAATAATCGTCATAGTCAAAACCACCAGAATAATCTTAGTGATGATCATAATATTCGTCATAATCATAGTATGAAACATAATAATCATAGTAACCATAATAATAACCATAATAAACTTGGAAGCAATCATAATAACAATTTTGATGGACATAAAAACCATAATAAACGTAACAGCCATAATAATCTAACTAATAATCATCATAACCACACTATCAACCATAATAATCATAGTAATCGTCATAATAACCACAAGAATCATAACAATCGTAATACTAATCATAATAATCATAGCAACAATCATAATAGCCGCAATAATCATAGTAATAGTTATGCTAACTGTAGTAATCATAACATCGAAATAATAAACAGAATTATCATGGAAATAACCTTAATAATCGTTATTACAGCCATAATATTCGCAATAGTCATAATCACCAGAATAATCTTAGTGATGATCATAATATTCGTCATAATCACACTATGAAACATAATAATCGTAATAATCATAATAATAACCATAATAAACTTGGAAACAAACATAATAACCATTGTAATAGCCATAAAAACCATAAAAACCATAATAGGCATAATAATATAAATGATAATCATAATAACCACACTATCAACCATAATAATCATAGTAATCGCCATAATAACCACAACAATCATAACAATCGTAATAATAATCATAATAATCATAGCAAAGGTCATAATAGTCGTAATAATCATAGTAATAGTTATGCTAACTGTAGTAATCATAACATCGAAATAATAAACAGAATTATCATGGAAATAACCTTAATAATCGTTATCATAGCCATAATAATCGTAATAGTCATAATCACCAAAATAATCTTTGTGATGATCATAATATTCGTCATAATCATACTATGAAACATAATAATCATAATCATCATAATAAGAACCATAATAAACATGGAAACAATCATAATAACCGTTACAATGGCCATAAAAACCATAATAATCGTAATAGCCATAATAATCTGCATGATAATCATAATAATCATACTATCAACCACAATAATCATAGTAACCGTCATAATAACCACAAAAATCATAACAATCATAATAATAACTATCATAATCGTTGCAACAATCATAATAGCCGTAATAACCGTAGTAATAGCTAGACTAACTCTAATTATCATAACAACGTAATAATAAACAGAATTACCTTGGAAATAACATTAATAATAGTTATTATAGCCATAATAATCGTAATAGTCATAATCACCAGAATAATCTTAGTGATGATCATAATATACGTCATAATCATACTATAAAACATAATAATCATAATAATCATAATAATAACCATAATAAACCTGGAAAAATCGGAATAACCATTATGATAGCCATAAAAACCATATTAATCATAATAGCCGTTATAATCTTAGTGATGATCATAATATTCGTCATAATCATACTAGGAACCATAATAATCGTAATAATCATAATAATAACCATAATAAACTTGAAAACGATCATAATAACCATTATAATAGCCATAAAAACCATAATAATCATAATAGCCATAATAATCTGAATGATAATCATAATAACCATACTATCAACCATAATAATCATAGTAATCGTCATAATAAACACAACAATCATAACAATCGTAATAATAATCATAATAATCATAGCAACAGTTAAAATAGTCGTAATAGTCATAGTAAGAGTTATACTAACTGTAATAATCATAACATCGTTATAATAAACAGAATAATCTTCGAAATAACCTTAATAATCATTATTATAGCAATAACAATCGTAATAGTCATAATCACCAGAATAATCTGAGTGATGATCATTATATACGTCATAACCATACTATGAAACATAATAACCGTAATAAACATAATGATAACCATAATAAACTCGGAAACAATCATAATAACCATTATAATACCCATAAAATTCATAATGATAGTAATACCCTTAATAATCTAAATGATAATCATAATAACCACACTATCAAACATAATAATCATAGTAATCGTCCTAATAACCACAACAATCATAACAATCGTAATAATAATTATAATAATCGAAGCAACAATCATAATCGCAGTAATAACTATAGTAATAGTTATACTAACTGTAATAATCATAACATCGAAATGATAAACAGAATTATTATGGAAATAACCTTAATAATCGTTATTATAGCCATAATAATCGTAATAGTCATAATCACCAGAATAATCTTAGTGATGATCATAATATACGTCATAATCATACAATGAAATATAATAATCATAATAATCATAATAATACCCATAATAAACCTGGAAAAATCGGAATAACCATTATGATAGCCATAAAAACCATATTAATCGTAATAGCCATTATAATCTTAGTGATGATCATAATATTGGTCATAATCATACTAGGAACCATAATAATCGTAATAATCATAATAAGAACCATAATAAACTTGGAAACAATAATAATAACCATTATAATGGCCATAAAAACCATAATAATCGTAATAGCCATAATAATCTAAATGATAATCATAATAACCACACTATCAACCATAATAATCATAGTAATCGTTATAATAACCACAACAATCATAACAATCCTAATAATAATCATAATAATCATAGCAACAGTCATAATAGTCGTAATAGCCTTAGTAATAGTTATACTAACTGTAATAATCACAACATCGTAACAATAAACAGAATTATCATGGAAATAACCTTAATAATCGTTATTATAGCTATAATAATCGTAATAGTCATAATCACAAGAATAATCTTAGTGATGATCATAATATTCGTCATAATCATACTATGAAACATAATAACCGTAATAATCATAATAATAACCATAATAAACTTGGCAACAATCATAATAACCATTATAAGAGCAATGAAAACCATAATAATAGTAATAGCCATAATACTCTAAATGATAATCATAATAACCACACTGTCAACCATAATAATCGTAGTAATCGACATAATAACCACAACAATCATGACAATCGTAATAATAATCGTAATAATCATAGCAACAGTCATACTAGTCGTAATAATCGTAGTAATAGTTATGCTAACTGTAGTAATCATAACATCGAAATAATAAACAGAATTATCATAGAAATAACCTTAATAATCGTTATTATAACCATAATAATCGTAATAGTCATAATCACCAGAATAATCTTACTGATGATCATAATATTCGTCATAATCACACTATGAAACATAATAATCGTAATAATCATAATAATAACCATAATAAACTTGGAAACAATCATAATAACCATCATAATGGCCATAAAAACCATAATAATCGTAATAGCCATAATAACCTGCATGATAATCATAATAACCATACTATCAACCATAATAATGATAGTAAACGTCATAATAGCCACAAAAATCATAACAATCATAATAATAACTATGATAATCGTAGCAACAATCATAATAGCCGTAATAATCGTAGTAATAGTTAGACTAACTTTAATAATCGTAACAACGTAATAATAAACAGAATTACCTTGAAAATAACATTAATAATCGTTATTATAGCCATAATAATCGTCATAGTCAAAACCACCAGAATAATCTTAGTGATGATCATAATATTCGTCATAATCATACTATGACACATAATAATCATAATAACCATAGTAATAACAATAATAAACTTGGAAACAATCATAATAACCATTATAATGGCTCTAAAAACCATAATAATCGTAATAGCCATAATAATCTGCATGATAATCATAATAACCATACTATGAACCATAATAATCATAATAACCGTCATAATAACCACAAAAATCATAGCAATCATAATAATAATTATGGTAATAGTAGCAAAAATCATAATAGCCGTAATAATCATAGTAAGAGTTAGACTAACTGTAATAATCATAACAAACGTAATAATAAACAGAATTGTCATGGAAACAACATTAATAATCGTTATTATAGCCATAATAATCGTCATAGTCAAAACCACCAGAATAATCATAGTGATGATCATAATATTCGTCATAATCGTACTATGAAACATAATAATCATAGTAACCATAATAATAACCATAATAAACTTGGAAGCAATCATAATAAACATTATGATAGACATAAAAACCATAATAAACGTAACAGCCATAATAATCTAACTAATAATCATAATAACCACACTATCAGCCATAATAATCATAGTAATCGTCATAATAACCACAAGAATCATAACAATCGTAATAATAATCATAATAATCATAGCGACAACAATAATAGCCGCAATAATCGTAGTAATAGTTATACTAACTGTAATAATCATATCATCGTAGTAATAAACAGACCTTTCGTGGAAATAACCTTAATAACCGTTATTATAACCATAATAATCGTAATAGTCATAATCACCAGAATAATCTTAGTGATGATCATAATATTCGTCATAATCACACTATGAAACATAATAATCGTAATAATCATAATAATAACCATAATAAACTTGGAAACAACCATAATAACGATTATAATAGCAATGAAAACCATAATAATAGTAATAGCCATAATAATCTAAATGATAATCATAATAGCCACACTGTAAACCATAATAATCATAGTAATCGACATAATAACCACAACAATCATGACAATCGTAATAACAATCGTAATAATCATAGCAACAGTCATAATAGTCGTAATAAACGTAGTAATAGTTCTGCTAACTGTAGTAATCATAACATCGAAATAATAAACAGAATTATCATGGAAATAACCTTAATAATCGTTATCATAGCCGTAATAATCGTAATAGCCATAATCACCAAAATAATCTTTGTGATGATCATAATATTCGTCATAATCATACTATGAAACATAATAATCATAATCATCATAATAAGAACCATAATAAACTTGGAAACAATCATAATAACCATTATAATGGCCATAAAAAACCGTAATAATTGTAATAGCCATAGTAATCTGCATGATAATCATAATAACTTTACTATCAACCATAATAATCATAGTAAACATCATAATAACCGCAAAAATCATAACAATCATAATAATAACTATGATAATCGTAGCAACAATCATAATAGCCGTAATAATCGTAGTAATAGCTAGACTAACTCTAATAATCGTAACAACGTAATAATAAACAGAATTACCTTGGAAATAACATTAATAATCGTTATTATAGCCATAATAATCGTAATAGTCATAATCACCAGAATAATCTTAGCGATGAATATAATATTCGTCATAATCATACTATGAAACATAATAATCGTAATAAACATAGTAATAACCATAATAAACCTGGAAAAATCATAATAACCATTATGATAGCCATAAAAACCATAATAATCATAATAGCCATAATAATCTAAATGATAATCTTAATAACCACACTGTCAACCAGAATAATCATAGTAATCGTCATAATATCCACAACAATCATAACAATCGTAATAATAATCATAATAATCATAGCAACAGTCATAATAGTCGTAATAATCATAGTAATTGTTATGCTAACTGTAGTAATCATAACATCGAAATAATAACAGAATTATCATGGAAATAACCTTAATAATCGTTATCATAGCCGTAATAATCGTAATAGTCATAATCACCAAAATAATCTTAGGGATTATGATAATATACGTCATAATCATGCTATGAAACATAATAATCATAATAATCATAATAAGAACCATAATAAACTTGGAAACAATAATTATAACCATTATAATGGCCATAAAAACCATAATAATCGTAATAGCCATAATAATCTAAATGATAATCATAATAACCACACTATCAAACATAATAATCATAGTAATCCTCATAATAACAGAAAAAATCATAGCAATCATAATAATAACACTGATAATCGTAGCAACAGTCATAATAGCCGTAATAATCATAGTAATAGTTAGACTAACTCTAATAATCATAAGAACGTCATAATAAACAGAATTACCATGGAAATAACATTAATAATCGTTATTACAGCCATAATAATCGTCATAGTCAAAACCACCAGAATAATCTTAGTGATGATCATAATATTCGTCACAAACATACTATGAAACATAATAATCATAATAATCATAATAATAACCATAATAAACTTAGAAGCATCCATAATAAAGAATATAATAGCCATAACAACCATAATAACCATAATAGGCATAATAATCTAAATGATAATCATAATAACCACACTATCAAACATAATAATCATAGTAATCGTGCTAATAACCACAACAATCATAACAATCGTAATAATAATTATAATAATCGAAGCAACAATCACAATAGCCGCAATAAGCATGGTAATAGTTATACTAACTGTAATAATCATATCATCGTGGTAATAAACAGAACTTTCATGGAAATAACCTTTATAATCGTTATTATAACCATAATAATCGTAATAGTCATAATCACCAGGATAATCTTAGTGATGATCATAATATTCCTCATAATCACACTATGAAACATAATAATCGTAATAATCATAATAATAACCATAATAAACTTGGAAACAATCATAATAACCATTATGATAGCCATAAAAACCAGAATAATCATAATAGCCATAATAATCTAAATGATAATCATAATAACCACACTGTCAACCATAATAATCATAGTAATCGTCATAATAACCACAACAATCATGACAATTGTAATAATAATCATAATAATCATAGCAAAAGTCATAATGGTCGTAATAATCATAGTAATAGTTATGCTAACTGTAGTAATCATAACATCGAAATAATAAACAGAATTATCATGGAAATAACCTTAATAATCGTTATTATAGCAATAATAATCGTAATAGTCATAATCACCAGAATAATCTTAGTGATGATCATAATATTTGTCATAATCACACTATGAAACATAATAATCGTAATAATCATAACAATAACCATAATAAACTTGGAAGCAATCATAATAACCATTATAATAGCCATAAAAACCATAATAACCATAATAGCCATAATAATCAAAATGATAATCATAATAACCACACTGTCAACCATAATGATCATGGTAATCGTCATAATAACCACAACAATCATGACAATTGTAATAATAATCATAATAATCATAGCAAAGGTCATAATAGTCGTAATAATCATAGTAATAGTTATGCTAACTGTAGTAATCATAACATCGAAATAATAAACAGAATTATCATGGAAATAACCTTAATAATCGTTATTATAGCCATAATAATCGTAATAGTCATAATCACCATAATAATCACAGTGATGACCATAATAATCATCATAATCATACTAAGAAACACAATAATAATAATAATCATAATAATAACAATAATAAACGTGGAAACAATCATAATTACCATTGTAATAGCCATAAAAACCACAATAATCATAATAGCCGTAATAATCTGAATGATAATTATACTAACCAAACTATCAACCATAATAATCATAGTAACCGCCATAATAACCACAACAATCACAACAATCGTACCAATAATCCTAATAATCATAGCAACAATCACAATAGCCGCAATTACCATAGTAATAGTTATACTAACTGTAACAATCATATCATCGTAGTAATAAACAGAACTTTCATGGAAATAACCTTTATAACCGTTATTATAACCATAATAATCGTAATAGCCAAAACCACCAGAATAATCTTAGTGATGATCATAATATTCGTCATAATCATGCTACGAAACATAATAATCATAGTAACCATAATAATAACAATAATAAACTTGGAAGCAATCATAATAACCATTATGATGGACATAAAAGCCATAATAATAGTAATAGCCATAATAATCTAAATGATAATCATAATAACCACTCTGTCGACCATAATAATCATAGTAATCGACATAATAACCACAACAATCATGTCAATCGTAATAATAATCGTAATAATCATAGCAACAGTCATAATAGCCGTAATAGCCGTAGTAATAGTTAGACTAACTCTAATAATCATAAGAACGTCATAATAAACAGAATTACCATGGAAATAACATTAATAATCGTTATTACAGCCATAATAATCGTCATAGTCAAAACCACCAGAATAATCTTAGTGATGATCATAATATTCGTCACAAACATACTATGAAACATAATAATCATAATAATCATAATAATAACCATAATAAACTTAGAAGCATCCATAATAAAGAATATAATAGCCATAACAACCATAATAACCATAATAGGCATAATAATCTAAATGATAATCATAATAACCACACTATCAAACATAATAATCATAGTAATCGTGCTAATAACCACAACAATCATAACAATCGTAATAATAATTATAATAATCGAAGCAACAATCACAATAGCCGCAATAAGCATGGTAATAGTTATACTAACTGTAATAATCATATCATCGTGGTAATAAACAGAACTTTCATGGAAATAACCTTTATAATCGTTATTATAACCATAATAATCGTAATAGTCATAATCACCAGGATAATCTTAGTGATGATCATAATATTCCTCATAATCACACTATGAAACATAATAATCGTAATAATCATAATAATAACCATAATAAACTTGGAAACAATCATAATAACCATTATGATAGCCATAAAAACCAGAATAATCATAATAGCCATAATAATCTAAATGATAATCATAATAACCACACTGTCAACCATAATAATCATAGTAATCGTCATAATAACCACAACAATCATGACAATTGTAATAATAATCATAATAATCATAGCAAAAGTCATAATGGTCGTAATAATCATAGTAATAGTTATGCTAACTGTAGTAATCATAACATCGAAATAATAAACAGAATTATCATGGAAATAACCTTAATAATCGTTATTATAGCAATAATAATCGTAATAGTCATAATCACCAGAATAATCTTAGTGATGATCATAATATTTGTCATAATCACACTATGAAACATAATAATCGTAATAATCATAACAATAACCATAATAAACTTGGAAGCAATCATAATAACCATTATAATAGCCATAAAAACCATAATAACCATAATAGCCATAATAATCAAAATGATAATCATAATAACCACACTGTCAACCATAATGATCATGGTAATCGACATAATAACCACAACAATCATGACAATTGTAATAATAATCATAATAATCATAGCAAAGGTCATAATAGTCGTAATAATCATAGTAATAGTTATGCTAACTGTAGTAATCATAACATCGAAATAATAAACAGAATTATCATGGAAATAACCTTAATAATCGTTATTATAGCCATAATAATCGTAATAGTCATAATCACCATAATAATCACAGTGATGACCATAATAATCATCATAATCATACTAAGAAACACAATAATAATAATAATCATAATAATAACAATAATAAACGTGGAAACAATCATAATTACCATTGTAATAGCCATAAAAACCACAATAATCATAATAGCCGTAATAATCTGAATGATAATTATACTAACCAAACTATCAACCATAATAATCATAGTAACCGCCATAATAACCACAACAATCACAACAATCGTACCAATAATCCTAATAATCATAGCAACGATCACAATAGCCGCAATTACCATAGTAATAGTTATACTAACTGTAACAATCATATCATCGTAGTAATAAACAGAACTTTCATGGAAATAACCTTTATAACCGTTATTATAACCATAATAATCGTAATAGCCAAAACCACCAGAATAATCTTAGTGATGATCATAATATTCGTCATAATCATGCTACGAAACATAATAATCATAGTAACCATAATAATAACAATAATAAACTTGGAAGCAATCATAATAACCATTATGATGGACATAAAAGCCATAATAATAGTAATAGCCATAATAATCTAAATGATAATCATAATAACCACTCTGTCAACCATAATAATCATAGTAATCGACATAATAACCACAACAATCATGTCAATCGTAATAATAATCGTAATAATCATAGCAACAGTCATAATAGCCGTAATAGCCGTAGTAATAGTTAGACTAACTCTAATAATCATAACAACGTAATAATAAACAGAATTACCTTGGAAATAACCTTAATAATCGTTATTATAGCCATAATAATCGTAATAGTCATAATCACAAGAATAATCTTAGTGATGATCATAATATTCGTCATAATCATACTATGAAACATAATAATCGTACTAAACATAATAATAACCATAATAAACCTGGAAAAATCATAATAACAATTATGATAGCCATAAAAACCATTATAATCATAACAGCCATAATAACCTAAATGATAATCTTAATAACCACACTGTCAGCCAGAATAATCATAGTAATCGTCATAATATCCACAACAATCATAACAATCGTAATAATAATCATAATAATCATAGCAACAGTCATAATAGTCGTAATAATCATAGTAATAGTTATGCTAACTGTAGTAATCATAACATCGACATAATAAACAGAATTATCATGGAAATAACCTTAATAATCGTTATCATAGCCATAATAATCGTAATAGTCATAACCACCAAAATAACCTTTGTGATTATGATAATATTCGTCATAATCGTACTATGAAACATAATAATCATAATCATCATAATAAGAGCCATAATAAACTTGGAAACAATCATAATAACCATTATAATGGCCATAAAAACCGTAATAATCGTAATAGCCATAATAATCTGCATGATAATCATAATAACTCTACTATCAACCATAACAATCATAGTAAACGTCATAATAACCGCAAAAATCATAACAATCATAATAATAACTATGATAATCGTAGCAACAATCATAATAGCCGTAATAATCGTAGTAATAGCTAGACTAACTCTAATAATCATAACAACGTAATAATAAACAGAATTACCTTGGAAATAACATTAATAATCGTTATTATAGCCATAATAATCGTAATAGTCATAATCACCAGAATAATCTTAGTGATGGTCATAATATTCGTCATAATCACACTATGAAACATAATAATCGTAAGAAACATAATAATAACCATGATAAACTTGGAAGCAATCATAATAACCATTATAATAGCCATAAAAACCATAATAACCATAATAGGCATAATAATATAAATGATAATCATAATAACCACACTATCAACCATAATAATCATAGTATTCGCCATAATAACCACAACAATCATAACAATCGTAATAATAATCATAATAATCATAGCAACAGCCATAATAGTCGTAATAGTCATAGTAATAGTTATACTAACTGTAATAATCATAACATCGTAACAATAAACAGAATTAGCATGGAAATATCCTTAATAATCGTTATTATAGCTATAATAATCGTAATAGTCATAATCACCAGAATAATATGAGTGATGATCATAATATTCGACATAATCATACTATGAAACATAATAACCATAATAATCATAATAAGAACCATAATAAACTTGGAAACAGTCATAATAACCATTATAATGGCCATAAAAACCATAATAATCGCAATAGCCATAATAATCTGCATGATAATCATAATAACCATACTATGAACCATAATAATCATAGTAACCGTCATAATAACCACAAAAATCATATCAATCATAATAATAACTATGATAATCGTAGCAACAATCATAACAGCCGTAATAACAGTGGTAATAGTTAGGCTAACTCTAATAATCATAACAAAGTAATAATAAACAGAATTACCTTGGAAACAACATTAATAATTGTTATTATAGCCATAATAATCGTCATAGTCAAAACCACCAGAATAATCTTAGTGATGATCATAATATTCGTCATAATCATAGTATGAAACATAATAATCATAGTAACCATAATAATAACCATAATAAACTTGGAAGCAATCATAATAACAATTTTGATGGACATAAAAACCATAATAAACGTAACAGCCATAATAATCTAACTAATAATCATCATAACCACACTATCAACCATAATAATCATAGTAATCGTCATAATAACCACAAGAATCATAACAATCGTAATACTAATCATAATAATCATAGCAACAATCATAATAGCCGCAATAATCATAGTAATAGTTATGCTAACTGTAGTAATCATAACATCGAAATAATAAACAGAATTATCATGGAAATAACCTTAATAATCGTTATTACAGCCATAATATTCGCAATAGTCATAATCACCAGAATAATCTTAGTGATGATCATAATATTCGTCATAATCACACTATGAAACATAATAATCGTAATAATCATAATAATAACCATAATAAACTTGGAAACAAACATAATAACCATTGTAATAGCCATAAAAACCATAAAAACCATAATAGGCATAATAATATAAATGATAATCATAATAACCACACTATCAACCATAATAATCATAGTAATCGCCATAATAACCACAACAATCATAACAATCGTAATAATAATCATAATAATCATAGCAAAGGTCATAATAGTCGTAATAATCATAGTAATAGTTATGCTAACTGTAGTAATCATAACATCGAAATAATAAACAGAATTATCATGGAAATAACCTTAATAATCGTTATCATAGCCATAATAATCGTAATAGTCATAATCACCAAAATAATCTTTGTGATGATCATAATATTCGTCATAATCATACTATGAAACATAGTAATCATAGTCATCATAATAAGAACCATAATAAACTTGGAAACAATCATAATAACCATTATAATGGCCATAAAAACCATAATAATCGTAATAGCAATAATAATCTGCATGATAATCATAATAACTTTACTATCAACCATAATAATCATAGTAAACGTCATAATAACCACAAAAATCATATCAATCATAATAATAACGATGATAATCGTAGCAACAATCATAACAGCCGTAATAACCGTAGTAATAGTTAGACTAACTCTAATAATCATAACAACGTAATAATAAACAGAATTACCTTGGAAATAACATTAATAATCGTTATTATAGCCATCATAATCGTCATAGTCAAAACCATCAGAATAATCTTAGTGATGATCATAATATTCGTCATAATCGTACTATGAAACATAATAATCATAGTAACCATAATAATAACCATAATAAACTTGGAAGCAATCATAATAAACATTATGATAGACATAAAAACCATAATAAACGTAACAGCCATAATAATCTAACTAATAATCATAATAACCACACTATCAGCCATAATAATCATAGTAATCGTCATAATAACCACAAGAATCATAACAATCGTAATAATAATCATAATAATCATAGCGACAACAATAATAGCCGCAATAATCGTAGTAATAGTTATACTAACTGTAATAATCATATCATCGTAGTAATAAACAGACCTTTCGTGGAAATAACCTTAATAACCGTTATTATAACCATAATAATCGTAATAGTCATAATCACCAGAATAATCTTAGTGATGATCATAATATTCGTCATAATCACACTATGAAACATAATAATCGTAATAATCATAATAATAACCATAATAAACTTGGAAACAACCATAATAACGATTATAATAGCAATGAAAACCATAATAATAGTAATAGCCATAATAATCTAAATGATAATCATAATAGCCACACTGTAAACCATAATAATCATAGTAATCGACATAATAACCACAACAATCATGACAATCGTAATAACAATCGTAATAATCATAGCAACAGTCATAATAGTCGTAATTATCGTAGTAATAGTTATGCTAACTGTAATAATCATAACATCGTAGTAATAAACAGAATTGTAATGGAAATAACCTTTATAATCGTTATTATAACCATAATAATCTTTATAGTCATAATCACCAGAATAATCTTAGTGATGATCATAATATTCGTCATAATCACACTATTAAACATAATAATCGTAATAATCATAATAATAACCATAATAAACCTGGAAAAATCGTAATAACCATTATGATAGACATAAAAACTATATTAATCATAATAGCCATTATAATCCTAGTGATGATCATAATATTCGTCATAATCATACTAGGAACCATAATAATCGTAATAATCATAATAATAACGATAATAAACTTGAAAACGATCATAATAACCATTATAATGGCCATAAAAACCATAATAATCATAATAGCCATAATAATCTGAATGATAATCATAATAACCATACTATCAACCATAATAATCATAGTAATCGTCATAGTAACCACAACAATCATAACAATCGTAATAATAATCATAATAATCATAGCAACAGTCAAAATAGTCGTAATAGTCACAGTAATAGTTATACTAACTATAATAATCATAACATCGTTATAATAAACAGAATAATCTTCGAAATAACCTTAATAATCATTATTATAGCAATAACAATCGTAATAGTCATAATCACCAGAATAATCTTAGTGATGATTATAATATTCGTCATAATCACACTATGAAACATAATAATCGTAATAATCATAATAATAACCATAATAAACTTGGAAACAATCATAATAACCATTGTAATAGCCATGAAAACCATAATAATTGTAATAGCCATAATAATCTAAATTTTAATCATAATAACCACACTGTCAACCATAATAATCATAGTAATCGTCATAATAACCACAACAATCATAACAATCGTAATAATAAGCATACTAATCATAGCAACAGTCACAAAAGTCGTAATAACCATAGTAATAGTTATGCTAACTGTAGTAGCCATAACATCGAAATAATAAACAGAATTATCATGGAAATAACCTTAATAATCGTTATTATAGCCATAATAACCGTAATAGTCATAATCACCAGAATAATCCTAGTGATGATCATAATATTCGTCATAATCATACTATAAAACATAATAATCATAATAATCATGATAGTAACCATAATAAAAATGGAAACAATCATAATAACCATTAAAATGGCCATAAAAGCCATAATAATCATAATAGCCATAATAATCTGAATGATAATCATAATAACCATACTATCAACCATAATAATCATAATAACCGTCATAATAACCACAAAAATCATAGCAATCATAATAATAATTATGGTAATAGTAGCAACAATCATAATAGCCGTAATAATCATAGTAAGAGTTAGACTAACTGTAATAATCATAACAAACGTAATAATAAACAGAATTGTCATGGAAACAACATTAATAATCGTTATTATAGCCATAATAATCGTCATAGTCAAAACCACCAGAATAATCATAGTGATGATCATAATATTCGTCATAATCATACTATGAAACATAATAATCATAATAACCATAATAATAACCATAATAAACTTGGAAGCAATCATAATAACCGTTGTGATGGCCATAAAAACCATAATAAACGTAACAGCCATAATAATCCAAATAATAATCATAATAACCACACTATCAACCATAATAATCATAGTAATCGTCATAATAATCACAACAATCATAACAATCGTAATAATAATCATAATAATCATAGCAACAGTTATAATAGTCGTAATAGTCATAGTAATAGTTATACTAACTGTAATAATCATAACATCGTAACAATAAACAGAATTATCATGGAAATAACCTTAATAATCGTTATTATAGCCATAATAATCGTAATAGTCATAATCACCAAAATAATCTTAGTGATTATGATAATATACGTCATAATCATACTATGAAACATAATAACCATAATAATCATAATAATAACCATAATAAACTTGGAAACAACCATAATAACCATTATAATAGCAATGAAAACCATAATAATAGTAATAGCCATAATAATCTAAATGATAATCATAATAGCCACACTGTCAACCATAATAATCATAGTAATCGACATAATAACCACAACAATCATGACAATCGTAATAACAATCGTAATAATCATAGCAACAGTCATAATAGTCGTAATAAACGTAGTAATAGTTCTGCTAACTGTAGTAATCATAACATCGAAATAATAAACAGAATTATCATGGAAATAACCTTAATAATCGTTATCATAGCCGTAGTAATCGTAATAGCCATAATCACCAAAATAATCTTTGTGATGATCATAATATTCGTCATAATCATACTATGAAACATAATAATCATAATCATCATAATAAGAACCATAATAAACTTGGAAACAATCATAATAACCATTATAATGGCCATAAAAAACCATAATAATTGTAATAGCCATAGTAATCTGCATGATAATCATAATAACTTTACTATCAACCATAATAATCATAGTAAACATCATAATAACCGCAAAAATCATAACAATCATAATAATAACTATGATAATCGTAGCAACAATCATAATAGCCGTAATAATCGTAGTAATAGCTAGACTAACTCTAATAATCGTAACAACGTAATAATAAACAGAATTACCTTGGAAATAACATTAATAATCGTTATTATAGCCATAATAATCGTAATAGTCATAATCACCAGAATAATCTTAGCGATGAATATAATATTCGTCATAATCATACTATGAAACATAATAATCGTAATAAACATAGTAATAACCATAATAAACCTGGAAAAATCATAATAACCATTATGATAGCCATAAAAACCATAATAATCATAATAGCCATAATAATCTAAATGATAATCTTAATAACCACACTGTCAACCAGAATAATCATAGTAATCGTCATAATATCCACAACAATCATAACAATCGTAATAATAATCATAATAATCATAGCAACAGTCATAATAGTCGTAATAATCATAGTAATTGTTATGCTAACTGTAGTAATCATAACATCGAAATAATAACAGAATTATCATGGAAATAACCTTAATAATCGTTATCATAGCCGTAATAATCGTAATAGTCATAATCACCAAAATAATCTTAGTGATTATGATAATATACGTCATAATCATACTATGAAACATAATAATCATAATAATCATAATAAGAACCATAATAAACTTGGAAACAATAATTATAACCATTATAATGGCCATAAAAACCATAATAATCGTAATAGCCATAATAATCTAAATGATAATCATAATAACCACACTATCAAACATAATAATCATAGTAATCCTCATAATAACAGAAAAAATCATAGCAATCATAATAATAACACTGATAATCGTAGCAACAGTCATAATAGCCGTAATAATCATAGTAATAGTTAGACTAACTCTAATAATCATAAGAACGTCATAATAAACAGAATTACCATGGAAATAACATTAATAATCGTTATTACAGCCATAATAATCGTCATAGTCAAAACCACCAGAATAATCTTAGTGATGATCATAATATTCGTCACAAACATACTATGAAACATAATAATCATAATAATCATAATAATAACCATAATAAACTTAGAAGCATCCATAATAAAGAATATAATAGCCATAACAACCATAATAACCATAATAGGCATAATAATCTAAATGATAATCATAATAACCACACTATCAAACATAATAATCATAGTAATCGTGCTAATAACCACAACAATCATAACAATCGTAATAATAATTATAATAATCGAAGCAACAATCACAATAGCCGCAATAAGCATGGTAATAGTTATACTAACTGTAATAATCATATCATCGTGGTAATAAACAGAACTTTCATGGAAATAACCTTTATAATCGTTATTATAACCATAATAATCGTAATAGTCATAATCACCAGGATAATCTTAGTGATGATCATAATATTCCTCATAATCACACTATGAAACATAATAATCGTAATAATCATAATAATAACCATAATAAACTTGGAAACAATCATAATAACCATTATGATAGCCATAAAAACCAGAATAATCATAATAGCCATAATAATCTAAATGATAATCATAATAACCACACTGTCAACCATAATAATCATAGTAATCGTCATAATAACCACAACAATCATGACAATTGTAATAATAATCATAATAATCATAGCAAAAGTCATAATGGTCGTAATAATCATAGTAATAGTTATGCTAACTGTAGTAATCATAACATCGAAATAATAAACAGAATTATCATGGAAATAACCTTAATAATCGTTATTATAGCAATAATAATCGTAATAGTCATAATCACCAGAATAATCTTAGTGATGATCATAATATTTGTCATAATCACACTATGAAACATAATAATCGTAATAATCATAACAATAACCATAATAAACTTGGAAGCAATCATAATAACCATTATAATAGCCATAAAAACCATAATAACCATAATAGCCATAATAATCAAAATGATAATCATAATAACCACACTGTCAACCATAATGATCATGGTAATCGTCATAATAACCACAACAATCATGACAATTGTAATAATAATCATAATAATCATAGCAAAGGTCATAATAGTCGTAATAATCATAGTAATAGTTATGCTAACTGTAGTAATCATAACATCGAAATAATAAACAGAATTATCATGGAAATAACCTTAATAATCGTTATTATAGCCATAATAATCGTAATAGTCATAATCACCATAATAATCACAGTGATGACCATAATAATCATCATAATCATACTAAGAAACACAATAATAATAATAATCATAATAATAACAATAATAAACGTGGAAACAATCATAATTACCATTGTAATAGCCATAAAAACCACAATAATCATAATAGCCGTAATAATCTGAATGATAATTATACTAACCAAACTATCAACCATAATAATCATAGTAACCGCCATAATAACCACAACAATCACAACAATCGTACCAATAATCCTAATAATCATAGCAACAATCACAATAGCCGCAATTACCATAGTAATAGTTATACTAACTGTAACAATCATATCATCGTAGTAATAAACAGAACTTTCATGGAAATAACCTTTATAACCGTTATTATAACCATAATAATCGTAATAGCCAAAACCACCAGAATAATCTTAGTGATGATCATAATATTCGTCATAATCATGCTACGAAACATAATAATCATAGTAACCATAATAATAACAATAATAAACTTGGAAGCAATCATAATAACCATTATGATGGACATAAAAGCCATAATAATAGTAATAGCCATAATAATCTAAATGATAATCATAATAACCACTCTGTCGACCATAATAATCATAGTAATCGACATAATAACCACAACAATCATGTCAATCGTAATAATAATCGTAATAATCATAGCAACAGTCATAATAGCCGTAATAGCCGTAGTAATAGTTAGACTAACTCTAATAATCATAAGAACGTCATAATAAACAGAATTACCATGGAAATAACATTAATAATCGTTATTACAGCCATAATAATCGTCATAGTCAAAACCACCAGAATAATCTTAGTGATGATCATAATATTCGTCACAAACATACTATGAAACATAATAATCATAATAATCATAATAATAACCATAATAAACTTAGAAGCATCCATAATAAAGAATATAATAGCCATAACAACCATAATAACCATAATAGGCATAATAATCTAAATGATAATCATAATAACCACACTATCAAACATAATAATCATAGTAATCGTGCTAATAACCACAACAATCATAACAATCGTAATAATAATTATAATAATCGAAGCAACAATCACAATAGCCGCAATAAGCATGGTAATAGTTATACTAACTGTAATAATCATATCATCGTGGTAATAAACAGAACTTTCATGGAAATAACCTTTATAATCGTTATTATAACCATAATAATCGTAATAGTCATAATCACCAGGATAATCTTAGTGATGATCATAATATTCCTCATAATCACACTATGAAACATAATAATCGTAATAATCATAATAATAACCATAATAAACTTGGAAACAATCATAATAACCATTATGATAGCCATAAAAACCAGAATAATCATAATAGCCATAATAATCTAAATGATAATCATAATAACCACACTGTCAACCATAATAATCATAGTAATCGTCATAATAACCACAACAATCATGACAATTGTAATAATAATCATAATAATCATAGCAAAAGTCATAATGGTCGTAATAATCATAGTAATAGTTATGCTAACTGTAGTAATCATAACATCGAAATAATAAACAGAATTATCATGGAAATAACCTTAATAATCGTTATTATAGCAATAATAATCGTAATAGTCATAATCACCAGAATAATCTTAGTGATGATCATAATATTTGTCATAATCACACTATGAAACATAATAATCGTAATAATCATAACAATAACCATAATAAACTTGGAAGCAATCATAATAACCATTATAATAGCCATAAAAACCATAATAACCATAATAGCCATAATAATCAAAATGATAATCATAATAACCACACTGTCAACCATAATGATCATGGTAATCGTCATAATAACCACAACAATCATGACAATTGTAATAATAATCATAATAATCATAGCAAAGGTCATAATAGTCGTAATAATCATAGTAATAGTTATGCTAACTGTAGTAATCATAACATCGAAATAATAAACAGAATTATCATGGAAATAACCTTAATAATCGTTATTATAGCCATAATAATCGTAATAGTCATAATCACCATAATAATCACAGTGATGACCATAATAATCATCATAATCATACTAAGAAACACAATAATAATAATAATCATAATAATAACAATAATAAACGTGGAAACAATCATAATTACCATTGTAATAGCCATAAAAACCACAATAATCATAATAGCCGTAATAATCTGAATGATAATTATACTAACCAAACTATCAACCATAATAATCATAGTAACCGCCATAATAACCACAACAATCACAACAATCGTACCAATAATCCTAATAATCATAGCAACAATCACAATAGCCGCAATTACCATAGTAATAGTTATACTAACTGTAACAATCATATCATCGTAGTAATAAACAGAACTTTCATGGAAATAACCTTTATAACCGTTATTATAACCATAATAATCGTAATAGCCAAAACCACCAGAATAATCTTAGTGATGATCATAATATTCGTCATAATCATGCTACGAAACATAATAATCATAGTAACCATAATAATAACAATAATAAACTTGGAAGCAATCATAATAACCATTATGATGGACATAAAAGCCATAATAATAGTAATAGCCATAATAATCTAAATGATAATCATAATAACCACTCTGTCAACCATAATAATCATAGTAATCGACATAATAACCACAACAATCATGTCAATCGTAATAATAATCGTAATAATCATAGCAACAGTCATAATAGCCGTAATAGCCGTAGTAATAGTTAGACTAACTCTAATAATCATAACAACGTAATAATAAACAGAATTACCTTGGAAATAACCTTAATAATCGTTATTATAGCCATAATAATCGTAATAGTCATAATCACAAGAATAATCTTAGTGATGATCATAATATTCGTCAGAATCATACTATAAAACATAATAATCATAATAATCATAATAATAACCATAATTAACCTGGAAAAATCGGAATAACCATTATGACAGCCATAAAAACCATATTTATCATAATAGCCACCATAATCTTCGTGATGATCATAATATTCGTCATAATCATACTAGGAACCATAATAATCGTAATAATCATAATTATAACCATAATAAACTTGAAAACGCTCATAGTAAAAATTATCATGGCCATAAAAACCATAATAACCATAATAGCCATAATAATCTAAATGATAATCGTAATAACAACACTATCAACCATAATAATCATAGTAATCGTCATAATAACCACAGCAATCATAACAATCGTAATAATAATCATCATAATCATAGCAACAATCATAATAGTCGTAATAATCATAGTAATAGTTATGCTAACTGTAGTAATCATAACATCGAAATAATAAACAGAATTATCATGGAAATAACCTTAATAATCGTTATTGTAGCCATAAAAATCGCAATAATTATAGTCACCATAATAATCTCAGTGATCACCATAATAATCATCATAATCACACTAAGAAACACAATAATAATAATAATCATAATAATAACAATAATAAACGTGGAAACAATCTTAATTACCATTGTAACAGCCATAAAAACCATAATAATAATAATAGCCATGATAATCTAAATGATAATCATAATAACCACACTATCAACCATAATAATCATAGTAACCGCCATTATAACCACAACAATCATAGCAATCGTTGTAACAATCCTAATAATCATAGCAACAGTCATAATAGCCGTAATGATCATAGTAATAGTTATACTAACTGTAATAGTCATAACAACGTAATAATAAACAGAATTACCTTGGAAATAACATTAATAATCGTTATTATAGCCATAATAATCGTCATTGGCAAAACCACCAGAATAATCTGAGTGATGATCATAATATTCGTCATAATCACACTATGAAGCATAACAATCATAACAACCATAATAATAACCATAATAAAAATGGAAGCAATCATAATAACCATTGTGATGGCCATAAAGACCATAATAAACGTAACAGCCATAATAATATAGATAATAATCATAATAACCACACTATCAACCATAATAATCATAGTAATCGTGATAATAACCACAACAATCATAACAATCGGAATAATAAGCATACTAATCATAGCAACAGTCACAAAAGTCGTAATAACCATAGTAATAGTTATGCTAACTGTAGTAGTCATAACATCGAAATAATAAACAGAATTAACATGGAAATAACCTTAATAATCGTTATTATAGCCATAATAATCGTAATAGTCATAATCACCAGCATAATCTTAGTGATGGTCATAATATTCGTCATAATCATACTATGAAACATAATAATCGTAATAAACATAATAATAACCATAATAAACCTGGAAAAATCATTATAACCATTATAATAGCCATAAAAACCATAATAACCATAATAGGCATAATAATATAAATGATAATCATAATAACCACACTATCAACCATAATAATCATAGTAATCGTCATAATAACCACAACAATCATAACAATCGTAATAATAACCATAATAATCATAGCAACAGTCATAATAGTCGTAATAATCATAGTAATAGTAATGCTAACTGTAGCAATCATAGCATCGAAATAATAAACAGAATTATCATGGAGATAACCTTAATAATCGTTATTATAGCCATATTAGTCGTAATAGTCATAATCACCAAAATAATCTTAGTGATTTTGATAATATACGTCATAATCATACTATGAATCATAATAATCATAATAACCATAATAAGAACCATAATAAACTTGGAAACAATAATAATAACCATTATAATGGCCATAAAAACCATAATAATCGTAATAGCCATAATAATCTAAATGATAATCATAATAACCACACTATCAAACATAATAATCATAGTAATCCTCATAATAACCACAAAAATCATAGCAATCATAATAATAACTCTGATAATCGTAGCAACAGTCATAATAGCCGTAATAATCATAGTAATAGTTAGACTAATTCTAATAATCATAAGAACGTCATAATAAACAGAATTACCATGGAAATAACATTAATAATCGTTATTACAGCCATAATAATCGTCATAGTCAAAACCACCAGAATAATCTTAGTGATGATCATAATATTCGTCACAAACATACTATGAAACATAATAATCATAATAATCATAATAATAACCATAATAAACTTAGAAGCATCCATAATAAAGATTATAATAGCCATAACAACCATAATAACCATAATAGGCATAATAATCTAAATGATAATCATAATAACCACACTATCAAACATAATAATCATAGTAATCGTCCTAATAACCACAACAATCATAACAATCGTAATAATAATCATAATAATCATAGCAACAGTCATAATGGTCGTAATAATCATAGTAATAGTTATGCTAACTGTAGTAATCATAACATCGAAATAATAAACAGAATTATCATGGAAATAACCTTAATAATCGTTATTATAGCCATAAAAATCGCAATAATCATAGTCACCATAGTAATCTCAGTGATGACCATAATAATCATAATAATTACACTAAGAAACACAATAATAATAATAATCATAGTAATAACAATAATAAACGTGGAAACAATCTTAATTACCATCGTAACAGCCATAAAAACCATAATAATAATAATAGCCATAATAATCTAAATGATAATCATAATAACCACACTATCAACCATAATAATCATAGTAACCGCCATTATAACCACAACAATCATAACAATCGTTGTAACAATCCTAATAATCATAGCAACAATCATAATAGCCGTAATGATCATAGCAATAGTTATACTAACTGTAATAATCATAACATCGTTATGATAAACAGAACAATCATCGAAATAGCCTTAATAATCATTATTATAGCAGTAACATTAGTGATAGACATAATCACCAGAATAATCTGAGTGATGATCATAACATACGTCATAATCATACTATGAAACATAATAATCATAATAATCATGATCAGAACCATAATAAACTTGGAAACAATCCTAATAACCATTATAATGGCCATAAAAACCCTAATAATCGTAATAGCCATAATAATCTGAATGATAATCAAAATAACCATACTATCAAACATAATAATCATAGTAACCGTCATAAGAACCACAAAAATCATAACAATCATAATAATAACTCAGATAATCGTAGCAACAGTCATAATAGCCGTAATAATCATAGTAATAGTTAGACTAACTCTAATAATCATAACAACGTCATAATAAACAGAATTACCATGGAAATAACATTAATAATCGTTATTACAGCCATAATAATCGTCATAGTCAAAACCACCAGAATAATCTTAGTGATGATCATAATATTCGTCATAATCATACTACGAAACATAATAATCATAATAATCATAATAATAACCATAATAAACTTAGAAGCATCCATAATAAAGATTATAATAGCCATAACAACCATAATAACCATAATAGGCGTAATAATATAAATGATAATCATAATAACCACACTGTCAACCATAATAATCATGGTAATCGTCATAATAACCACAAGAATCATGACAATTGTAATAATAATCATAATAATCATAGCAAAGGTCATAATAGTCGTAATAATCATAGTAATAGTTATGGTAACTGTAGTAATCATAACATCGAAATAATAAACAGAATTATCATGGAAATAACCTTAATAATCGTTATTATAGCCATAATAATCGTAATAGTCATAATCACCATAATAATCTCAGTGATGACCATAATAATCATCATAATCATACTAAGACAAACAATAATAATAATAATAATAATAATAATAACAATAATAAACGTGGAAACAATCATAATTACCATTGTAATAGCCATAAAAACCACAATAATCATAATAGCCGTAATAATCTGAATGATAATTATAATAACCAAACTATCAACCATAATAATCATAGTAACCGCCATAATAACCACAACAATCACAACAATCGTAGCAATAATCCTAATAATCATAGCAACAATCACAATAGCCGCAATTAGCATAGTAATAGTTATACTAACTGTAACAATCATATCATCGTAGTAATAAACAGAACTTTCATGGAAATAACCTTTATAACCGTTATTACAACCATAATAATCGTAATAGTCAAAACCACCAGAATAATCTTAGTGATGATCCTAATATTCGTCATAATCATACTACGAAACATAATAATCATAGTAACCATAATAATAACCATAATAGACTTGGAAGCAATCATAATAACCATTATGATGGACATAAAAACCATAATAATAGTAATAGCCATAATAATCTAAATGATAATCATAATAGCCACACTATCAACCATAATAATCATAGTAATCGACATAATAACCACAACAACCATGACAATCGTAATAACAATCGTAATAATCATAGCAACAGACATAATAGTCGTAATAAACGTAGTAATAGTTCTGCTAACTGTAGTAATCATAACATCGAAATAATAAACAGAATTATCATGGAAATAACCTTAATAATCGTTGTCATAGCCGTAATAATCGTAATAGTCATAATCACTAAAGTAATCTTTGTGATGATCATAATATTCGTCATAATCATACTATGAAACATAATAATCTTAATCATCATAATAAGAACCATAATAAACTTGGAAACAATCATAATAACCATTATGATGGCCATAAAAACCATAATAATCGTAATAGCCATAATAATCTGCATGATAATCATAATAACTTTACTATCAACCATAATAATCATAGTAAACGTCATAATAACCGCAAAAATCATAACAATCATAATAATAACTATGATAATCGTAGCAACAATCATAATAGCCGTAATAACGTAGTAATAGCTAGACTAACTCTAATAATCATAACAACGTAATAATAAACAGAATTACCTTGGAAATAACATTAATAATCGTTATTATAGCCATAATAATCGTAATAGTCATAATCACCAGAATAATCTTAGTGATGATCATAATATGCGTCATAATCATACTATAAAACATAATGATCATAATAATCATAATAATAACCATAATAAACCTGGAAAAATCGGAATAACCATTATGATAGCCATAAAAACCATATTAATCATAATAGCCGTTATAATCTTAGTGATGATCATAATATTTGTCATAATCGTACTAGGAACCACAATAATCGTAATAATTATAATTATAACCATAATGAACTTGAAAACGATCATAATAACCATTATAATGGTCATAAAAACCATAATAACCATAATAGGCATAATAATCTAAATGATAATCATAATAACCACACTATCAACCATAATAATCATTGTAATCGTCATAATAACCACAACAATCATAACAATCGTAATAATAATCATAATAATCATAGCAACAGTTATAATAGTCGTAATAGTCATAGTAATAGTTATACTAACTGTAATAATCATAACATCGTAACAATAAACAGAATTATCATGGAAATAACCTTAATAATCGTTATTATAGCCATAATAATCGTAATAGGCATAATCACCAAAATAATCTTAGTGATTATGATAATATACGTCATAATCATACTATGAAACATAATAACCATAATAATCATAATAAGAACCATAATAAACCTGGAAAGAATCATAATAACCAATATAATGGCCATAAAAACCATAATAATCATAATAGCAATAATAATCTAAATGATAATCTTAATAACCACACTGTCAACCAGAATAATCATAGTAATCGTCATAATATCCACAACAATCATAACAATCGTAATAATAATCATAATAATCATAGCAACAGTCATAAGAGTCGTAATAATCATAGTAATAGTTATGCTAACTGTAGTAATCATAACATCGAAATAATAAACAGAATTTTCATGGAAATAGCTTTAATAACCGTTATTATAGCCATAATAATCGTAATAGTCATAACCACCAGAATAATCTTAGTGATGGTCATAATATTCGTCATAATCACACTATGAAACATAATAATCGTAATAATCATAATAATAACCATAATAAACTTGGAAACAATCATAATAACCATTATAATAGCAATGAAAACCATAATAATAGTAAAAGCCATAATAATCTAAATGATAATCATAATAACCACACTGTCAACCATAATAATCGTAGTAATCGACATAATAACCACAACAATCATGACAATCGTAATAATAATCGTAATAATCATAGCAACAGTCATAATAGTCGTAATAATCGTAGTAATAGTTATGCTAACTGTAGTAATCATAACATCGTAACAATAAACAGAATTATCATGGAAATAACCTTAATAATCGTTATTATAGCCATAATAATCGTAATAGTCATAATCACCAGAATAATCTTACTGATGATCATAATATTCGTCATAATCACACTATGAAACATAATAATCGTAATAATCATAATAATAACCATAATAAACTTGGAAACAATCATAATAACCATTATAATAGCAATCAAAACCATAATAATAGTAATAGCCATAATAATCTAAATGATAATCATAATAGCCACACTGTCAACCATAATAATCATAGTAATCGACATAATAACCACAACAATCATGACAATCGTAATAACAACCGTAATAATCATAGCAACAGTCATAATAGTCGTAATAAACGTAGTAATAGTTCTGCTAACTGTAGTAATCATAACATCGAAATAATAAACAGAATTATCATGGAAATAACCTTAATAATCGTTATTATAGCCATAATAATCGTAATAGTCATAATCACCAAAATAATCTTAGTGATTATGATAATATACGTCATAATCATACTATGAAACACAATAATCGTAATAATCATAATAATAACCATATTAAACTTGGAAGCAATCATAATAACCATTATAATACCCATAAAAACCATAATAACCATAGTAGGCATAATAATATAAATGATAATCATAATAACCACACTATCAACCATTATAATCATAGTAATCGTCATAATAACCACAACAATCACAACAATCGTAATAATAACGATAATAATCATAGCAACAGTCATTATAGTCGTAATAATCATAGTAATAGTTATGCTAACTGTACTAATCATAACATCGAAATAATAAACAGAATTATCATGGAAATAACCTTAATAATCGTTATTATAGCCATAATAATCGTAATAGTCATAATCACCAAAATAATCTTAGTGATTATGATAATATACGTCATAATCATACTATGAAACATAATAACCATAATAATCATAATAAGAACCATAATAAACTTGGAAACAATAATAATAACCATTATAATGGCCATAAAAACCAGAATAATCATAATAGCCATAATAATCTAAATGATAATCTTAATAACCACACTGTCAGCCAGAATAATCATAGTAATCGTCAAAATATCCACAACAATCATAACAATCGTAATAAAAATCATAATAATCATAGCAACAGTCATAATAGTCGTAATAATCATAGTAATAGTTATGCTAACTGTAGTAACCATAACATCGAAATAATAAACAGAATTATCATGGAAATAACCTTAATAATCGCTATTATAGCCATAATAATCGTAATAGTCATAATCACCAGAATAATCTTAGGGATGATCATAATATTCGTCATAATCACACTATGAAACATAATAATCGTAATAATCATAATAATAACCATAATACACTTGGAAGCAATAATAATAACCATTATAATAGCCATAAAAACCATAATAACCATAATAGGCATAGTAATTTAAATGATAATCATAATAACCACACTATCAACCATAATAATCATAGTAATCGTCATAATAACCACAACAATCATAACAATCGTAATAATAACCATAATAATCATAGCAACAGTCATAATAGTCGTAATAATCATAGTAATAGATATGCTAACTGTAATAATCATATCATCGTAGTAATAAACAGAACTTTCACGGAAATAACCTTTATAATCGTTATTATAACCATAATAATCGTAATAGTCATAATCACCAGAATAATCTTAGTGATGATCATAATATTCGTCATAATCACACTATGAAACATAATAATCGTAATAATCATAATAATAGCCATAATAAACTTGAAAACGATCATAATAACCATTATAATGGACATAAAAACCATAATAATAATAATAGCCATAATAATCTGCATGATAATCACAATAACCATACTATCAACCATTATAATCATAGTAATCGTCATAATAACCACAACAATCATAACAATCATAATAATAACTATGATAATCGTAGCAGCAATCATAATAGCCGTAATAGCCGTAATAATAGTTAGACTAACTCTAGTAATCATAACAACGTAATAATAAACAGAATTACCTTGGAAACAACATTAATAATCGTTATTATAGCCATAATAATCGTCATAGACAAAGCCACCAGAATAATCTTAGTGATGATCATAATAATCGTCATAATCATACTATGAAACATAATAATCATAGTAACCATAATAATAACCATAATAAACTTGGAAGCAATCATAATAACCATTATGATGGACATAAAAACCATAATAATCGTAATAGCCATAATAATCTGCATGATAATCATAATAACCTTACTATCAACCATAATAATCATAGTAAACGTCATAATAACCACAAGAATCATAACAATCGTAATAATAATCATAATAATCATAGCAACAATCATAATAGCCGCAATAATCATAGTAATAGTTATACCAACTGTAATAATCATAACATCGAAATAATAAACAGAATTATCATGGAAATAACCTTTATAATAGTTATCATAGCCGTAATAATCGTAATAGTCATAATCACCAAAATAATCTTAGTGATTATGATAATATACGTCATAATCATACTATGAAACATAATAATCATAATAATCATAATAAGAACCATAATAAACTTGGAAACAATAATAATAACCATTATAATGGCCATAAAAACCATAATAATCGTAATAGCCATAATAATCTAAATGATAATCATAATAACCACACTATCAAACATAATAATCATAGTAATCGTCCTAATAACCACAACAATCATAACAATCGTAATAATAATCATAATAATCATAGCAACAGTCATACTGGTCGTAATAATCATAGTAATAGTTATGCTAACTGTAGTAATCATAACATCGAAATAATAAACAGAATTATCATGGAAATAACCTTAATAATCGTTATTATAGCCATAAAAATCGCAATAATCATAGTCACCATAATAATCTCAGTGATGACCATAATAATCATAATAATTACACTAAGAAACACAATAATAATAGTAATCATAATAATAACAATAATAAACGTGGAAACAATCTTAATTACCATTGTAACAGCCATAAAAACCATAATAATAATAATAGCCATAATAATCTAAATGATAATCATAATAACCACACTATCAACCATAATAATCATAGTAACCGCCATTATAACCACAACAATCGTAACAATCGTTGTAACAATCCTAATAATCATAGCAACAATCATAATAGCCGTAATGATCATAGCAATAGTTATACTAACTGTAATAATCATAACATCGTTATGATAAACAGAATAATCATCGAAATAGCCTTAATAATCATTATTATAGCAGTAACATTAGCGATAGACATAATCACCAGAATAATCTGAGTGATTATGATAATATACGTCATAATCATACTATGAAACATAATAACCATAATAATCATAATAAGAACCATAATAAACTTGGAAACAATAATAATAACCATTATAATGGCCATAAAAACCAGAATAATCATAATAGCCATAATAATCTAAATGATAATCTTAATAACCACACTGTCAGCCAGAATAATCATAGTAATCGTCAAAATATCCACAACAATCATAACAATCGTAATAAAAATCATAATAATCATAGCAACAGTCATAATAGTCGTAATAATCATAGTAATAGTTATGCTAACTGTAGTAACCATAACATCGAAATAATAAACAGAATTATCATGGAAATAACCTTAATAATCGCTATTATAGCCATAATAATCGTAATAGTCATAATCACCAGAATAATCTTAGGGATGATCATAATATTCGTCATAATCACACTATGAAACATAATAATCGTAATAATCATAATAATAACCATAATACACTTGGAAGCAATAATAATAACCATTATAATAGCCATAAAAACCATAATAACCATAATAGGCATAGTAATTTAAATGATAATCATAATAACCACACTATCAACCATAATAATCATAGTAATCGTCATAATAACCACAACAATCATAACAATCGTAATAATAACCATAATAATCATAGCAACAGTCATAATAGTCGTAATAATCATAGTAATAGATATGCTAACTGTAATAATCATATCATCGTAGTAATAAACAGAACTTTCACGGAAATAACCTTTATAATCGTTATTATAACCATAATAATCGTAATAGTCATAATCACCAGAATAATCTTAGTGATGATCATAATATTCGTCATAATCACACTATGAAACATAATAATCGTAATAATCATAATAATAGCCATAATAAACTTGAAAACGATCATAATAACCATTATAATGGACATAAAAACCATAATAATAATAATAGCCATAATAATCTGCATGATAATCACAATAACCATACTATCAACCATTATAATCATAGTAATCGTCATAATAACCACAACAATCATAACAATCATAATAATAACTATGATAATCGTAGCAGCAATCATAATAGCCGTAATAGCCGTAATAATAGTTAGACTAACTCTAGTAATCATAACAACGTAATAATAAACAGAATTACCTTGGAAACAACATTAATAATCGTTATTATAGCCATAATAATCGTCATAGACAAAGCCACCAGAATAATCTTAGTGATGATCATAATAATCGTCATAATCATACTATGAAACATAATAATCATAGTAACCATAATAATAACCATAATAAACTTGGAAGCAATCATAATAACCATTATGATGGACATAAAAACCATAATAATCGTAATAGCCATAATAATCTGCATGATAATCATAATAACCTTACTATCAACCATAATAATCATAGTAAACGTCATAATAACCACAAGAATCATAACAATCGTAATAATAATCATACTAATCATAGCAACAATCATAATAGCCGCAATAATCATAGTAATAGTTATACCAACTGTAATAATCATAACATCGAAATAATAAACAGAATTATCATGGAAATAACCTTTATAATCGTTATCATAGCCGTAATAATCGTAATAGTCATAATCACCAAAATAATCTTAGTGATTATGATAATATACGTCATAATCATACTATGAAACATAATAATCATAATAATCATAATAAGAACCATAATAAACTTGGAAACAATAATAATAACCATTATAATGGCCATAAAAACCATAATAATCGTAATAGCCATAATAATCTAAATGATAATCATAATAACCACACTATCAAACATAATAATCATAGTAATCGTCCTAATAACCACAACAATCATAACAATCGTAATAATAACCATAATAATCATAGCAACAGTCATAATAGTCGTAATAATCATAGTAATAGTAATGCTAACTGTAGCAATCATAACATCGAAATAATAAACAGAATTATCATGGAGATAACCTTAATAATCGTTATTATAGCCATAAAAATCGCAATAATCATAGTCACCATAATAATCTCAGTGATGACCATAATAATCATAATAATTACACTAAGAAACACAATAATAATAATAATCATAGTAATAACAATAATAAACGTGGAAACAATCTTAATTACCATCGTAACAGCCATAAAAACCATAATAATAATAATAGCCATAATAATCTAAATGATAATCATAATAACCACACTATCAACCATAATAATCATAGTAACCGCCATTATAACCACAACAATCATAACAATCGTTGTAACAATCCTAATAATCATAGCAACAATCATAATAGCCGTAATGATCATAGCAATAGTTATACTAACTGTAATAATCATAACATCGTTATGATAAACAGAATAATCATCGAAATAGCCTTAATAATCATTATTATAGCAGTAACATTAGTGATAGACATAATCACCAGAATAATCTGAGTGATGATCATAACATACGTCATAATCATACTATGAAACATAATAATCATAATAATCATGATCAGAACCATAATAAACTTGGAAACAATCCTAATAACCATTATAATGGCCATAAAAACCCTAATAATCGTAATAGCCATAATAATCTGAATGATAATCAAAATAACCATACTATCAAACATAATAATCATAGTAACCGACATAAGAACCACAAAAATCATAACAATCATAATAATAACTCAGATAATCGTAGCAACAGTCATAATAGCCGTAATAATCATAGTAATAGTTAGACTAACTCTAATAATCATAACAACGTCATAATAAACAGAATTACCATGGAAATAACATTAATAACCGTTATTACAGCCATAATAATCGTCATAGTCAAAACCACCAGAATAATCTTAGTGATGATCATAATATTCGTCATAATCATACTACGAAACATAATAATCATAATAATCATAATAATAACCATAATAAACTTAGAAGCATCCATAATAAAGATTATAATAGCCATAACAACCATAATAACCATAATAGGCGTAATAATATAAATGATAATCATAATAACCACACTGTCAACCATAATAATCATGGTAATCGTCATAATAACCACAAGAATCATGACAATTGTAATAATAATCATAATAATCATAGCAAAGGTCATAATAGTCGTAATAATCATAGGAATAGTTATGGTAACTGTAGTAATCATAACATCGAAATAATAAACAGAATTATCATGGAAATAACCTTAATAATCGTTATTATAGCCATAATAATCGTAATAGTCATAATCACCATAATAATCTCAGTGATGACCATAATAATCATCATAATCATACTAAGAAACACAATAATAATAATAATAATAATAATAATAATAATAACAATAATAAACGTGGAAACAATCATAATTACCATTGTAATAGCCATAAAAACCACAATAATCATAATAGCCGTAGTAATCTGAATGATAATTATAATAACCAAACTATCAACCATAATAATCATAGTAACCGCCATAATAACCACAACAATCACAACAATCGTAGCAATAATCCTAATAATCATAGCAACAATCACAATAGCCGCAATTAGCATAGTAATAGTTATACTAACTGTAACAATCATATCATCGTAGTAATAAACAGAACTTTCATGGAAATAACCTTTATAACCGTTATTACAACCATAATAATCGTAATAGTCAAAACCACCAGAATAATCTTAGTGATGATCCTAATATTCGTCATAATCATACTACGAAACATAATAATCATAGTAACCATAATAATAACCATAATAAACTTGGAAGCAATCATAATAACCATTATGATGGACATAAAAACCATAATAATAGTAATAGCCATAATAATCTAAATGATAATCATAATAGCCACACTATCAACCATAATAATCATAGTAATCGACATAATAACCACAACAACCATGACAATCGTAATAACAATCGTAATAATCATAGCAACAGACATAATAGTCGTAATAAACGTAGTAATAGTTCTGCTAACTGTAGTAATCATAACATCGAAATAATAAACAGAATTATCATGGAAATAACCTTAATAATCGTTATCATAGCCATAATAATCGTAATAGTCATAATCACCAGAATAATCTTAGTGATGATCATAATATGCGTCATAATCATACTATAAAACATAATGATCATAATAATCATAATAATAACCATAATAAACCTGGAAAAATCGGAATAACCATTATGATAGCCATAAAAACCATATTAATCATAATAGCCGTTATAATCTCAGTGATGATCATAATATTTGTCATAATCGTACTAGGAACCACAATAATCGTAATAATTATAATTATAACCATAATGAACTTGAAAACGATCATAATAACCATTATAATGGCCATAAAAACCATAATAACCATAATAGGCATAATAATCTAAATGATAATCATAATAACCACACTATCAACCATAATAATCATTGTAATCGTCATAATAACCACAACAATCATAACAATCGTAATAATAATCATAATAATCATAGCAACAGTTATAATAGTCGTAATAGTCATAGTAATAGTTATACTAACTGTAATAATCATAACATCATAACAATAAACAGAATTATCATGGAAATAACCTTAATAATCGTTATTATAGCCATAATAATCGTAATAGGCATAATCACCAAAATAATCTTAGTGATTATGATAATATACGTCACAATCATACTATGAAACATAATAACCATAATAATCATAATAAGAACCATAATAAACCTGGAAAGAATCATAATAACCAATATAATGGCCATAAAAACCATAATAATCATAATAGCAATAATAATCTAAATGATAATCTTAATAACAACACTGTCAACCAGAATAATCATAGTAATCGTCATAATATCCACAACAATCATGACAATCGTAATAATAATCGTAATAATCATAGCAACAGTCATAATAGTCGTAATAATCGTAGTAATAGTTATGCTAACTGTAGTAATCATAACATCGAAATAATAAACAGAATTATCATAGAAATAACCTTAATAATCGTTATGATAACCATAATAATCGTAATAGTCATAATCACCAGAATAATCTTACTGATGATCATAATATTCGTCATAATCACACTATGAAACATAATAATCGTAATAATCATAATAATAACCATAATAAACTTGGAAACAGTCAGAATAACCATCATAATGGCCATAAAAACCATAATAATCGTAATAGCCATAATAACCCGCATGATAATCATAATAACCATACTATCAACCATAATAATGATAGTAAACGTCATAATAGCCACAAAAATCATAACAATCATAATAATAACTATGATAATCGTAGCAACAATCATATTAGCCGTAATAATCGTAGTAATAGTTAGACTAACTCTAATAATCATAACAACGTAATAATAAACAGAATTACCTTGAAAATAACATTAATAATCGTTATTATAGCCATAATAATCGTCATAGTCAAAACCACCAGAATAATCTTAGTGATGATCATAGTATTCGTCATAATCATACTATGACACATAATAATCATAATAACCATAGTAATAACAATAATAAACTTGGAAGCAATCATAATAACCATTGTGCTGGCCATAAAAACCATAATAAACGTAACAGCCATAATAATCTAGATAATAATCATAATAACCACACTATCAACCATAATAATCATAGTAATCGTCATAATAACCACAACAATCATAACAATCGTAATAATAAGCATACTAATCATAACAACAGTCATAGTAGCGTAATAATCATAGTAATATATATGCTAACTGTAGTAATCATAACATCGAAATAATAAACAGAATTATCATGGAAATAACCTTTATAACCGTTATTATAACCATAATAATCGTAATAGTCATAATCACCAGAATAATCTTAGTGATGATCATAATATTCGTCATAATCACACTATGAAACATAATAATCGTTATAATCATAATCATAACGATAATAAACTTGGCAACAACCATAATAACCATTATAATAGCAATGAAAACCATAATAATAGTAATAGCCATAATAATCTAAATGATAATCATAATAGCCACACTGTCAACCATAATAATCATAGTAATCGACATAATAACCACAACAATCATGACAATCGTAATAACAACCGTAATAATCATAGCAACAGTCATAATAGTCGTAATAAACGTAGTAATAGTTCTGCTAACTGTAGTAATCATAACATCGAAATAATAAACAGAATTATCATGGAAATAACCTTAATAATCGTTATCATAGCCGTAATAATCGTAATAGTCATAATCACCAAAATAATCTTTGTGATGATCATAATATTCGTCATAATCATACTATGAAACATAATAATCATAATCATCATAATAAGAACCATAATAAACTTGGAAACAATCATAATAACCATTATAATGGCCATAAAAACCATAATAATCGTAATAGCCATAATAACCTGCATGATAATCATAATAACCATACTATCAACCATAATAATGATAGTAAACGTCATAATAGCCACAAAAATCGTAACAATCATAATAATAACTATGATAATCGTAGCAACAATCATATTAGCCGTAATAATAGTAGTAATAGTTAGACTAACTCTAATAATCATAACAACGTAATAATAAACAGAATTACCTTGAAAATAACATTAATAATCGTTGTTATACCCATAATAATCGTCATAGTCAAAACCACCAGAATAATCTTAGTGATGATCATAATATTCGTCACAAACATACTATGAAACATAATAATCATAATAATCATAATAATAACCATAATAAACTTAGAAGCATCCATAATAAAGATTATAATAGCCATAACAACCATAATAACCATAATAGGCATAATAATCTAAATGATAATCATAATAACCACACTATCAAACTTAATAATCATAGTAATCGTCCTAATAACCACAACAATCATAACAATCGTAATAATAATCATAATAATCATAGCAACAGTCATAATGGTCGTAATAATCATAGTAATAGTTATGCTAACTGTAGTAATCATAACATCGAAATAATACACAGAATTATCATGGAAATAACCTTAATAATCGTTATTATAGCAGTAACATTAGTGATAGACATAATCACCAGAATAATCTGAGTGATGATCGTAACATACGTCATAATCATACTATGAAACATAATAATCGTAATAATCATGATAAGAACCATAATGAACTTGGAAACAATCCTAATAACCATTATAATGGCCATAAAAACCCTAATAATCGTAATAGCCATAATAATCTGAATGATAATAATAATAACCATACTATCAAACATAATAATCATAGTAACCGTCATAAGAACCACAAAAATCATAACAATCATAATAATAACTCAGATAATCGTAGCAACAGTCATAATAGCCGTAATAATCGTAGCAATAGTTAGACTAACTCTTATCATCATAACAACGTAACAATAAACAGAATAACCTTGGAAATAACATTAATAATCGTTATTATAGCCATAATAATCGTCATAGTCAAAACCACCAGAATAATCTTAGTGATGATCATAATATTCGTCATAATCGTACTAGGAACCATAATAATCATAATAATCATAATAATAACCATAATAAACTTAGAAGCATCCATAATAAAGATTATAATAGCCATAACAACCATAATAACCGTAATAGGCATAATAATCTAAATGATAATCATAATAACCACACTATCAAACATAATAATCATAGTAATCGTGCTAATAACCACAACAATCATAACAATCGTAATAATAATTATAATAATCGAAGCAACAATCACAATAGCCGCAATAAGCATGGTAATAGTTATACTAACTGTAATAATCATATCATCGTGGTAATAAACAGAACTTTCATGGAAATAACCTTTATAATCGTTATTATAACCATAATAATCGTAATAGTCATAATCACCAGGATAATCTTAGTGATGATCATAATATTCCTCATAATCACACTATGAAACATAATAATCGTAATAATCATAATAATAACCATAATAAACTTGGAAACAATCATAATAACCATTATGATAGCCATAAAAACCAGAATAATCATAATAGCCATAATAATCTAAATGATAATCATAATAACCACACTGTCAACCATAATAATCATAGTAATCGTCATAATAACCACAACAATCATGACGATTGTAATAATAATCATAATAATCATAGCAAAAGTCATAATGGTCGTAATAATCATAGTAATAGTTATGCTAACTGTAGTAATCATAACATCGAAATAATAAACAGAATTATCATGGAAATAACCTTAATAATCGTTATTATAGCAATAATAATCGTAATAGTCATAATCACCAGAATAATCTTAGTGATGATCATAATATTTGTCATAATCACACTAAGAAACATAATAATCGTAATAATCATAATAATAACCATAATAAACTTGGAAGCAATCATAATAACCATTATAATAGCCATAAAAACCATAATAACCATAATAGCCATAATAATCAAAATGATAATCATAATAACCACACTGTCAACCATAATAATCATGGTAATCGTCATAATAACCACAACAATCATGACAATTGTAATAATAATCATAATAATCATAGCAAAAGTCATAATGGCCGTAATAATCATAGTAATAGTTATGCTAACTGTAGTAATCATAACATCGAAATAATAAACAGAATTATCATGGAAATAACCTTAATAATCGTTATTATAGCAATAATAATCGTAATAGTCATAATCACCAGAATAATCTTAGTGATGATCATAATATTTGTCATAATCACACTATGAAACAGAATAATCGTAATAATCATAATAATAACCATAATAAACTTGGAAGCAATCATAATAACCATTATAATAGCCATAAAAACCATAATAACCATAATAGGCGTAATAATATAAATGTTAATCATAAGAACCACACTATCAACCATAATAATCATAGTAATCGTCATAATAACCACAACAATCATAACAATCGTAATAATAACCATAATAATCATAGCAACAGTCATAATAGTCGTAATAATCATAGTAATAGTTATGCTAACTGTAGTAATCATAACATCGAAATAATAAACCGAATTATCATGGAAATAACCTTAATAATCGTTATTATAGCCATAATATCCGTAATAGTCATAATCACAAGAATAATCTTTGTGATGATCATAATATTCGTCATAATCACACTATGAAACATAATAATCGTAATAATCATAATAATAACCATAATAAACTTGGAAACAACCATAATAACCATTATAATAGCAATGAAAGCCATAATAATAGTAATAGCCATAATAATCTAAATGATAATCATAATAACCACTCTGTCAACCATAATAATCATAGTAATCGACATAATAACCACAACAATCATGTCAATCGTAATAATAATCATAATAATCATAGCAACAGTCATAATAGCCGTAATAGCCGTTGTAATAGTTAGACTAACTCTAATAATCACAACAACGTAATAATAAACAGAATTACCTTGGAAATAACCTTAATAATCGTTATTATAGCCATAACAATCGTAATAGTCATAATCACAAGAATAATCTTAGTGATGATCATAATATTCGTCACAATCATACTATGAAACATAATAATCGTAATAATCATAATAAGAAACACAATAAACGTGGAAACAATAATAATAACCATTATAATGGCCATAAAAACCATAATAATCGTAATAGGCATAATAATCTAAATGATAATCATAATAACCACACTATCAAACATAATAATCATAGTAATCCTCATAATAACCACAAAAATCATAGCAATCACAATAATAACGATGATAATCGTAGCAACAGTCATAATAGCCGTAATAATCATAGTAATAGTTAGACTAACTCTAATAATCATAACAACGCCATAATAAACAGAATTACCATGGAAATAACATTAATAATCGTTATTACAGCCATAATAATCGTCATAGTCAAAACCACTAGAATAATCTTAGTGATGATCATAATATTCGTCATAATCACACTATGAAACATAATAATCATAATAATCATAATAATAACCATAATAAACTTGGAAGCAGTCATAATAACCATTATAATAGCCATAAAAACCATAATAACAATAACAGCCATAATAATCTAAATGATAATCGTAATAACAACACTATCAACCATAATAATCATAGTAATCGTCATAATAACCACAACAATCATAACAATCGTAATAATCATCATAATAATCATTGCAACAGTCATAATAGTCGTAATAAACATAGTAATAGTTATGCTAACTGTAGTAATCATAACATCGAAATAATAAACAGAATTATCATGGAAATAACCTTAATAATCGTTATTGTAGCCATAAAAATCGCAATAATTATAGTCACCATAATAATCTCAGTGATGACCATAATAATCATCATAATCACACTAAGAAACACAATAATAATAATAATCATAGTAATAACAATAATAAACGTGGAAACAATCTTAATTACCATTGTAACAGCCATAAAAACCATAATAATAATAATAGCCATGATAATCTAAATGATAATCATAATAACCACACTATCAACCATAATAATCATAGTAACCGCCATTATAACCACAACAATCATAACAATCGTTGTAACAATCCTAATAATCATAGCAACAGTCATAATAGCCGTAATGATCATAGTAATAGTTATACTAACTGTAATAATCATAACAACGTAATAATAAACAGAATTACCTTGGAAATAACATTAATAATCGTTATTATAGCCATAATAATCGTCATTGGCAAAACCACCAGAATAATCTGAGTGATGATCATAACATTCGTCATAATCACACTATGAAGCATAACTATCATAACAACCATAATAATAACCATAATAAAAATGGAAGCAATCATAATAACCATTGTGATGGCCATAAAAACCATAATAAACGTAACAGCCATAATAATATAGATAATAATCATAATAACCACACTATCAACCACAATAATCATAGTAATCGTCATAATAACCACAAGAATCATAACAAGCGTAATAATAATCATAATAATCATAGCAACAATCATAATAGTCGTAATAATCATAGTAATAGTTATGCTAACTGTAGTAATCATAACATCGAAATAATAAACAGAATTATCATGGAAATAACCTTAATAATCGTTATCATAGCCATAATAATCGTACTAGTCATAATCACCAAAATAATCTCTATGATGATCATAATATTCGTCATAATCATACTACGAAACATAATAATCATAGTAACCATAATAATAACCATAATAAACTTGGAAGCAATCATAATAACCATTATGATGGACATAAAAACCATAATAAGCGTAACAGCCATAATAATCTAACTAATAATCATAATAACCACACTATCAGCCATAATAATCATAGTAATCGTCATAATAACCACAAGAATCATAACAATCGTAATAATAATCATAATAATCATAGCAACAATCATAATAGCCGCAATAATCATAGTAATAGTTATACTAACTGTAATAATCATAACATCGTAGTAATAAACTGAATTGTCATGGAAATAACCTTTATAATCGTTATTATAACCATAATGATCGTTATAGTCATAATCACCAGAATAATCTTAGTGATGATCATAATATTCGTCATAATCACACTATGAAACAGAATAATCGTAATAATCATAATAATAACCATAATAAACTTGGAAGCAATCATAATAACCATTATAATAGCCATAAAAACCATAATAACCATAATAGGCGTAATAATATAAATGATAATCATAAGAACCACACTATCAACCATAATAATCATAGTAATCGCCATAATAACCACAACAATCATAACAATCGTAATAATAACCATAATAATCATAGCAACAGTCATAATAGTCGTAATAATCATAGTAATAGTTATGCTAACTGTAGTAATCATAACAACGTAATAATAAACAGAATTACCTTGGAAATAACCTTAATAATCGTTATTATAGCCATAATAATCGTAATAGTCATAATCACAAGAATAATCCTAGTGATGATCATAATATTCGTCATAATCATACTATAAAACATAATAATCATAATAATCATAATAATAACCATAATTAACCTGGAAAAATCGGAATAACCATTATGTCAGCCATAAAAACCATATTAATCATAATAGCCACCATAATCTTCGTGATGATCATAATATTCGTCATAATCATACTAGGAACCATAATAATCGTAATAATCATAATTATAACCATAATAAACTTGAAAACGCTCATAGTAAAAATTATCATGGCCATAAAAACCATAATAATCGTAATAGCCATAATAATCTGAATGATAATCATAATAACCATACTATCAACCATAATAATCATAGTAATCGTCATAATAACCGCAGCAATCATAACAATCGTAATATTAATCATAATAGTCATACCAACGTCAAAATAGTCGTAATAGTCATAGTAATAGTTATACTAACTGTAATAACATAACATCGTTATAATAAACAGAATAATCATCGAAATAACCTTATTAATCATTATTATAGCAATAACAATCGTAACAGTCATAATCACCAAATCAATCTGAGTGATGATCATAGTATACGTTATAATCATACTATGAAACTTAATAATCATAATAATAATAATAAGAACCATAGTAAACTTGGAAACAATCATAATAACCATTATAATGTCCATAAAAACCATAATAATCGTAATAGCCATAATAATCTAAATGATAATCATAATAACCACACTATCAACCATAATAATCATAGTAACCGCCATTATTACCACAACAATCATAACAATCGTTGTAACAATCCTAATAATCATAGCAACAATCATAATAGCCGTAATGATCATAGTAATAGTTATACTAACTGTAATAATCATAACATCGTAGTAATAAACTGAATTGTCATGGAAATAACCTTTATAAACGTTATTATAACCATAATAATCGTTATAGTCATAATCACCAGAGTAATCTTAGTGATGATCATAATATTCGTCATAATCACACTATGAAACATAATAATCGTAATAATCATAATAATAACCATAATAAACTTGGAAGCAATCATAATAACCATTATAATAGCCATAAAAACCATAATAACCATAATAGGCGTAATAATATAAATGATAATCATAATAACCACACTATCAACCATAATAATCATAGTAATCGTCATAATAACCACAACAATCATAACAATCGTAATAATAACCATAATAATCATAGCAACAGTCATAATAGTCGTAATAATCATAGTAATAGTTATGCTAACTCTAGCAATCATAACATCGAAATAATAAACAGAATTATCATGGAGATAACCTTAATAATCGTTATTATAGCCATATTAATCGTAATAGTCATAATCACCAAAATAATCTGAGTGATGATCATAATATTCGTCATAATCATACTATGAAACATAATAATCATAATAATCATAATAAGAAACACAATAAACTTGGAAACAATAATAATAACCATTATAATGGCCATAAAAACCATAATAATCGTAATAGCCATAATAATCTAAATGATAATCATAATAACCACACTATCAAACATAATAATCATAGTAATCCTCATAATAACCACAAAAATCATAGCAATCATGATAATAACGATGATAATCGTAGCAACAGTCATAATAGCCGTAATAATCATAGTAATAGTTAGACTAACTCTAATAATCATAACAACGCCATAATAAACAGAATTACCATGGAAATAACATTAATAATCGTTATTATAGCCATAATAATCGTAATAGTCATAATCACCAGAATAATCTTAGTGATGATCATAATATACGTCATAATCATACTATAAAACATAATAATCATAATAATCATAATAATACCCATAATAAACCTGGAAAAATCGGAATAACCATTATGATAGCCATAAAAACCATATTAATCGTAATAGCCATTATAATCTTAGTGATGATCATAATATTGGTCATAATCATACTAGGAACAATAATAATTGTAATAATCATAATAAGAACCATAATAAACTTGAAAACGATCATAATAACCATTATAATGGCCATAAAAACCATAATAATCGTAATAGCCGTAATAATCTAAATGATAATCATAATAACCACACTATCAACCATAATAATCATAGTAATCGTCATAATAACCACAACAATCATAACAATCGTAATAATAATCATAATAATCATAGCAACAGTCATAATAGTCGTAATAGTCATAGTAATAGTTATACTAACTGTAATAATCATAACATCGTAACAATAAACAGAATTATCATGGAAATAACCTTAATAATCGTTATTATTGCTATAATAATCGTAATAGTCATAATCACCAGAATAATCTGAGTGATGATCATAATATTCGTCATAATCATACTATGAAACATAATAATCATAATAATCATAATAAGAACCATACTAAACTTGGAAGCAATCATAATAACCATCATGATAGACATAAAAACCATAATAAAGTAACAGCCATAATAATCTAACTAATAATCATAATAACCACACTATCAACCATAATAATCATAGTAATCGTCATAATAACCACAAGAATCATAACAATCGTAATAATAATCATAATAATCATAGCAACAATCATAATAGCCGCAATAATCGTAGTAATAGTTATACTAACTGTAATAATCATAACATCGTAGTAATAAACAGAATTGTCATGGAAATAACCTTTATAATCGTTATTATAAACATAATAATCGTTATAGTCATAATCACCAGAATAATCTTAGTGATGATCATAATATTCGTCATAATCACACTATGAAACATAATAATCGTAATAGTCATAATAATAACCATAATAAACTTGGAAGCAATCACAATAACCATTATAATAGCCATAAAAACCATAATAACAATAATAGCCATAATAATCTAAATGATAATCGTAATAACAACACTATCAACCATAATAATCATAGTAATCGTCATAATAACCACAACAATCATAACAATCGTAATAATAATCATAATAATCATAGCAACAGTCATAATAGTCGTAATAACAATGGTAATAGTTATGCTAACTGTAGTAATCATAACATCGAAATAGTAAACAGAATTATCATGGAAATAACCTTAATAATCGATATTATAGCCATAAAAATCGTAATAATCATAATCACCATAATAATCTGAGTGATGACCATAATAATCATCATAATCATACTAAGAAACACAATAATAATAATAATCATAATAATAACCATAATAAACTTGGAAGCAATCATAATAACCATTGTGATGGCCATAAAGACCATAATAAACGTAACAGTCATAATAATCTAAATAATAATCATAGTAACCACACTATCATCCATAATAATCACCGTAATCGTCATAATAACCACAACAATCATAACAATCGTAATAATAAACATAATAATCACAGCAACAGTCATAATAGTCGTAATAATCATAGTAATAGATATGCTAACTGTAATAATCATATCATCGTAGTAATAAAGAGAACTTTCATGGAAATAACCTTTATAATCGTTATTATAACCATAATAATCGTAATAGTCATAATCACCAGAATAATCTTAGTGATGATCATAATATTCGTCATATTCACACTATGAAACATAATAATCGTAATAATCATAATAATAACCATAATAAACTTGAAAACGAACATAATAACCATTATAATAGCAATGAAAACCATAATAATAGTAATAGCCATAATAATCTAAATGATAATCATAATAACCACTCTGTCAACCATAATAATCATAGTAATCGACATAATAACCACAACAATCATGACAATCGTAATAATAATCGTAATAATCATAGCAACAGTCATAATAGTCGTAATAATCGTAGTAATAGTTATGCTAACTGTAGTAATCATAACATCGAAATAATAAACAGAATTATCATGGAAATAACCTTAATAATCGTTATTATAGCCATAATGATCGTAATAGACATAATCACAAGAATAATCTTAGTGATGATCATAATATTCGTCATAATCATACTATGAAACATAATAATCGTAATAAACATAATAATAACCATAATAAACCTGGAAAAATCATAATAACCATTATGATAGCCTTAAAAACCATAATAATCATAATAGCCATAATAATCTAAATGATAATCTTAATAACCACACTGTAAACCAGAATAATCATAGTAATCGTCATAATATCCACAACAATCATAACAATCGTAATAATAATCATAATAATCATAGCAACGGTCATAATAGTCGTAATAATCATAGTAATAGTTATGCTAACTGTAGTAATCATAACATCGAAATAATAAACAGAATTATCATGGAAATAACCTTAATAATCGTTATCATAGCCATAATAATCGTACTAGTCATAATCACCAAAATAATCTCTATGATGATCATAATATTCGTCATAATCATACTATGAAACATAATAATCATAATCATCATAATAAGAACCATAATAAACTTGGAAACAATCATAAAAACCATTATAATGGCCATAAAAACCATAATAATCGTAATAGCCATAATAATCTGCATGATAATCATAATAACCTTACTATCAACCATAATAATCATAGTAAACGTCATAATAACCACAAAAATCATAACAATCATAATAATAACTATGATAATCGTAGCAACAATCATAATAGCCGTAATAATCGTAGTAATAGCTAGACTAACTCTAATTATCATAACAACGTAATAATAAACAGAATTACCTTGGAAATAACATTAATAATAGTTATTATAGCCACAATGATCGTAATAGTCATAATCACCAGAATAATCTTAGTGATGATCATAATATACGTCATAATCATACTATAAAACATACTAACCATAATAATCATAATAATAACCATAATAAACCTGGAAAAATCGGAATAACCATTATGATAGCCATAAAAACCATATTAATCATAATAGCCGTTATAATCTTAGTGATGATCATAATATTCGTCATAATCATACTAGGAACCATAATAATCGTAATAATCATAATAATAACCATAATAAACTTGAAAACGGTCATAATAACCATTATAATGGTCATAAAAACCATAATAACCATAATAGGCATAATAATCTGAATGATAATTATAATAACCAAACTATCAACCATAATAATCATAGTAACCGCCATAATAACCACAACAATCACAACAATCGTAGCAATAATCCTAATAATCATAGCAACAATCACAATAGCCGCAATTAGCATAGTAATAGTTATACTAACTGTAACAATCATATCATCGTAGTAATAAACAGAACTTTCATGGAAATAACCTTTATAACCGTTATTATAACCATAATAATCGTAATAGTCAAAACCACCAGAATAATCTCAGTGATGATCATAATATTCGTCATAATCATACTACGAAGCATAATAATCATAGTAACCATAATAATAACCATAATAAACTTGGAAGCAATCATAATAACCATTATGATGGACATAAAAACCATAATAAGCGTAACAGCCATAATAATCTAACTAATAATCATAATAACCACACTATCAGCCATAATAATCATAGTAATCGTCATAATAACCACAAGAATCATAACAATCGTAATAATAATCATAATAATCATAGCAACAATCATAATAGCCGCAATAATCATAGTAATAGTTATACTAACTGTAATAATCATAACATCGTAGTAATAAACTGAATTGTCATGGAAATAACCTTTATAATCGTTATTATAACCATAATGATCGTTATAGTCATAGTCACCAGAATAATCTTAGTGATGATCATAATATTCGTCATAATCACACTATGAAACAGAATAATCGTAATAATCATAATAATAACCATAATAAACTTGGAAGCAATCATAATAACCATTATAATAGCCATAAAAACCATAATAACCATAATAGGCGTAATAATATAAATGATAATCATAAGAACCACACTATCAACCATAATAATCATAGTAATCGCCATAATAACCACAACAATCATAACAATCGTAATAATAACCATAATAATCATAGCAACAGTCATAATAGTCGTAATAATCATAGTAATAGTTATGCTAACTGTAGTAATCATAACATCGAAATAATAAACCGAATTATCATGGAAATAACCTTAATAATCGTTATTATAGCCATAATATCCGTAATAGTCATAATCACAAGAATAATCTTTGTGATGATCATAATATTCGTCATAATCACACTATGAAACATAATAAACGTAATAATCATAATAATAACCATAATAAACTTGGAAACAACCATAATAACCATTATAATAGCAATGAAAGCCATAATAATAGTAATAGCCATAATAATCTAAATGATAATCATAATAACCACTCTGTCAACCATAATAATCATAGTAATCGACATAATAACCACAACAATCATGTCAATCGTAATAATAATCATAATAATCATAGCAACAGTCATAATAGCCGTAATAGCCGTAGTAATAGTTAGACTAACTCTAATAATCATAACAACGTAATAATAAACAGAATTACCTTGGAAATAACCTTAATAATCGTTATTATAGCCATAATAATCGTAATAGTCATAATCACAAGAATAATCCTAGTGATGATCATAATATTCGTCATAATCATACTATAAAACATAATAATCATAATAATCATAATAATAACCATAATTAACCTGGAAAAATCGGAATAACCAGTATGTCAGCCATAAAAACCATATTAATCATAATAGCCACCATAATCTTCGTGATGATCATAATATTCGTCATAATCATACTAGGAACCATAATAATCGTAATAATCATAATTATAACCATAATAAACTTGAAAACGCTCATAGTAAAAATTATCATGGCCATAAAAACCATAATAATCGTAATAGCCATAATAATCTGAATGATAATCATAATAACCATACTATCAACCATAATAATCATAGTAATCGTCATAATAACCACAACAATCATAACAATCGTAATATTAATCATAATAGTCATACCAACGTCAAAATAGTCGTAATAGTCATAGTAATAGTTATACTAACTGTAATAACATAACATCGTTATAATAAACAGAATAATCTTCGAAATAACCTTAATAATCATTACTATAGCAATAACAATCGTAATAGTCATAATCACCAGAATAATCTGAGTGACGATCATAATATACGTCATAATCATACTATGAAACATAATAATAATAATAATCATAATAAGAAGCATAATAAACTTGGAAACAATCATAATAACCATTATAATGGCCATAAAAACCATCATAACCGTAATAGCCATAATAATCTCAATGATAATCATAATAACCACACTATCAACCATAATAATCATAGTAATCGTCATAATAACCACAACAATCAGAACAATCGTAATGATAATCATAATAATCATAGCAACAGTCATAATAGTCGTAATAGTCATAGCAATAGTTATACTAACTGTTATAATCATAACATCGTTATAATAAACAGAATAATCATCGAAATAACCTTATTAATCATTATTATAGCAATAACAATCGTAACAGTCATAATCACCAAATCAATCTGAGTGATGATCATAGTATACGTTATAGTCATACTATGAAACTTAATAATCATAATAATAATAATAAGAACCATATTAAACTTGGAAACAATCATAATAACCATTATAATGTCCATAAAAACCATAATAATCGTAATAGCCATAATAATCTAAATGATAATCATAATAACCACACTATCAACCATAATAATCATAGTAACCGCCATTATTACCACAACAATCATAACAATCGTTGTAACAATCCTAATAATCATAGCAACGATCATAATAGCCGTAATGATCATAGTAATAGTTATACTAACTGTAATAATCATAACATCGTTATGATAAACAGAATAATCATCGAAATAGCCTTAATAATCATTATTATAGCAGTAACATTAGTGATAGACATAATCACCAGAATAATCTGAGTGATGATCGTAACATACGTCATAATCATACTATGAAACATAATAATCGTAATAATCATGATAAGAACCATAATGAACTTGGAAACAATCCTAATAACCATTATAATGGCCATAAAAACCCTAATAATCGTAATAGCCATAATAATCTGAATGATAATAAAAGTAACCATACTATCAAACATAATAATCATAGTAACCGTCATAAGAACCACAAAAATCATAACAATCATAATAATAACTCAGATAATCGTAGCAACAGTCATAATAGCCGTAATAATCGTAGCAATAGTTAGACTAACTCTTATCATCATAACAACGTAACAATAAACAGAATAACCTTGGAAATAACATTAATAATCGTTATTATAGCCATAATAATCGTCATAGTCAAAACCACCAGAATAATCTTAGTGATGATCATAATATTCGTCATAATCGTACTAGGAACCATAATAATCATAATAATCATAATAATAACCATAATAAACTTAGAAGCATCCATAATAAAGATTATAATAGCCATAACAACCATAATAACCATAATAGGCATAATAATCTAAATGATAATCATAATAACCACACTATCAAACATAATAATCATAGTAATCGTGCTAATAACCACAACAATCATAACAATCGTAATAATAATTATAATAATCGAAGCAACAATCACAATAGCCGCAATAAGCATGGTAATAGTTATACTAACTGTAATAATCATATCATCGTGGTAATAAACAGAACTTTCATGGAAATAACCTTTATAATCGTTATTATAACCATAATAATCGTACTGGTCATAATAACCAGGATAATCTTAGTGATGATCATAATATTCCTCATAATCACACTATGAAACATAATAATCGTAATAATCATAATAATAACCATAATAAACTTGGAAACAATCATAATAACCATTATGATAGCCATAAAAACCAGAATAATCATAATAGCCATAATAATCTAAATGATAATCATAATAACCACACTATCAACCATAATAATCATAGTAATCGTCATAATAACCACAACAATCATGACAATTGTAATAATAATCATAATAATCATAGCAAAAGTCATAATGGTCGTAATAATCATAGTAATAGTTATGCTAACTGTAGTAATCATAACATCGGAATAATAAACAGAATTATCATGGAAATAACCTTAATAATCGTTATTATAGCAATAATAATCGTAATAGTCATAATCACCAGAATAATCTTAGTGATGATCATAATATTTGTCATAATCACACTATGAAACATAATAATCGTAATAATCATAATAATAACCATAATAAACTTGGAAGCAATCATAATAACCATTATAATAGCCATAAAAACCATAATAACCATAATAGCCATAATAATCAAAATGATAATCATAATAACCACACTGTCAACCATAATAATCATGGTAATCGTCATAATAACCACAACAATCATGACAATTGTAATAATAATCATAATAATCATAGCAAAGGTCATAATAGTCGTAATAATCATAGTAATAGTTATGCTAACTGTAGTAATCATAACATCGAAATAATAAACAGAATTATCATGGAAATAACCTTAATAATCGTTATTATAGCCATAATAATCGTAATAGCCATAATCACCATAATAATCTCAGTGATGACCATAATAACCATCATAATCATACTAAGAAACACAATAATAATAATAATCATAATAATAACAATAATAAACGTGGAAACAATCATAATTACCATTGTAATAGCCATAAAAACCACAATAATCATAATAGACGTAATAATCTGAATGATAATTATACTAACCAAACTATCAACCATAATAATCATAGCAACCGCCATAATAACCACAACAATCACAACAATCGTAGCAATAATCGTAATAATCATAGCAACAATCACAATAGCCGCAATTAGCATAGTAATAGTTATACTAACTGTAACAATCATATCATCGTAGTAATAAACAGAACTTTCATGGAAATAACCTTTATAACCGTTATTATAACCATAATAATCGTAATAGTCAAAACCACCAGAATAATCTTAGTGATGATCATAATATTCGTCATAATCGTACTACGAAACATAATAATCATAGTAACCATAATAATAACCATAATAAACTTGGAAGCAATCATAATAACCATTATGATGGACATAAAAGCCATAATAATAGTAATAGCCATAATAATCTAAATGATAATCATAATAACCACTCTGTCAACCATAATAATCATAGTAATCGACATAATAACCACAACAATCATGTCAATCGTAATAATAATCGTAATAATCATAGCAACAGTCATAATAGCCGTAATAGCCGTAGTAATAGTTAGACTAACTCTAATAATCATAACAACGTAATAATAAACAGAATTACCTTGGAAATAACCTTAATAATCGTTATTATAGCCATAATAATCGTAATAGTCATAATCACAAGAATAATCTTAGTGATGATCATAATATTCGTCATAATCATACTATAAAACATAATAATCATAATAATCATAATAATAACCATAATTAACCTGGAAAAATCGGAATAACCATTATGACAGCCATAAAAACCATATTTATCATAATAGCCACCATAATCTTCGTGATGATCATAATATTCGTCATAATCATACTAGGAACCATAATAATCGTAATAATCATAATTATAACCATAATAAATTTGAAAACGCTCATAGTAAAAGTTATCATGGCCATAAAAACCATAATAACCATAATAGCCATAATAATCTAAATGATAATCGTAATAACAACACTATCAACCATAATAATCATAGTAATCGTCATAATAACCACAGCAATCATAACAATCGTAATAATAACCATAATAATCATAGCAACAGTCATAATAGTCGTAATAATCATAGTAATAGTAATGCTAACTGTAGCAATCATAACATCGAAATAATAAACAGAATTATCATGGAGATAACCTTAATAATCGTTATTATAGCCATAAAAATCGCAATAATCATAGTCACCATAATAATCTCAGTGATGACCATAATAATCATAATAATTACACTAAGAAACACAATAATAATAATAATCATAGTAATAACAATAATAAACGTGGAAACAATCTTAATTACCATCGTAACAGCCATAAAAACCATAATAATAATAATAGCCATAATAATCTAAATGATAATCATAATAACCACACTATCAACCATAATAATCATAGTAACCGCCATTATAACCACAACAATCATAACAATCGTTGTAACAATCCTAATAATCATAGCAACAATCATAATAGCCGTAATGATCATAGCAATAGTTATACTAACTGTAATAATCATAACATCGTTATGATAAACAGAATAATCATCGAAATAGCCTTAATAATCATTATTATAGCAGTAACATTAGTGATAGACATAATCACCAGAATAATCTGAGTGATGATCATAACATACGTCATAATCATACTATGAAACATAATAATCATAATAATCATGATCAGAACCATAATAAACTTGGAAACAATCCTAATAACCATTATAATGGCCATAAAAACCCTAATAATCGTAATAGCCATAATAATCTGAATGATAATCAAAATAACCATACTATCAAACATAATAATCATAGTAACCGTCATAAGAACCACAAAAATCATAACAATCATAATAATAACTCAGATAATCGTAGCAACAGTCATAATAGCCGTAATAATCATAGTAATAGTTAGACTAACTCTAATAATCATAACAACGTCATAATAAACAGAATTACCATGGAAATAACATTAATAACCGTTATTACAGCCATAATAATCGTCATAGTCAAAACCACCAGAATAATCTTAGTGATGATCATAATATTCGTCATAATCATACTACGAAACATAATAATCATAATAATCATAATAATAACCATAATAAACTTAGAAGCATCCATAATAAAGATTATAATAGCCATAACAACCATAATAACCATAATAGGCGTAATAATATAAATGATAATCATAATAACCACACTGTCAACCATAATAATCATGGTAATCGTCATAATAACCACAAGAATCATGACAATTGTAATAATAATCATAATAATCATAGCAAAGGTCATAATAGTCGTAATAATCATAGGAATAGTTATGGTAACTGTAGTAATCATAACATCGAAATAATAAACAGAATTATCATGGAAATAACCTTAATAATCGTTATTATAGCCATAATAATCGTAATAGTCATAATCACCATAATAATCTCAGTGATGACCATAATAATCATCATAATCATACTAAGAAACACAATAATAATAATAATAATAATAATAATAACAATAATAAACGTGGAAACAATCATAATTACCATTGTAATAGCCATAAAAACCACAATAATCATAATAGCCGTAATAATCTGAATGATAATTATAATAACCAAACTATCAACCATAATAATCATAGTAACCGCCATAATAACCACAACAATCACAACAATCGTAGCAATAATCCTAATAATCATAGCAACAATCACAATAGCCGCAATTAGCATAGTAATAGTTATACTAACTGTAACAATCATATCATCGTAGTAATAAACAGAACTTTCATGGAAATAACCTTTATAACCGTTATTACAACCATAATAATCGTAATAGTCAAAACCACCAGAATAATCTTAGTGATGATCCTAATATTCGTCATAATCATACTACGAAACATAATAATCATAGTAACCATAATAATAACCATAATAAGCTTGGAAGCAATCATAATAACCATTATGATGGACATAAAAACCATAATAATAGTAATAGCCATAATAATCTAAATGATAATCATAATAGCCACACTATCAACCATAATAATCATAGTAATCGACATAATAACCACAACAACCATGACAATCGTAATAACAATCGTAATAATCATAGCAACAGACATAATAGTCGTAATAAACGTAGTAATAGTTCTGCTAACTGTAGTAATCATAACATCGAAATAATAAACAGAATTATCATGGAAATAACCTTAATAATCGTTATCATAGCCATAATAATCGTAATAGTCATAATCACCAGAATAATCTTAGTGATGATCATAATATGCGTCATAATCATACTATAAAACATAATGATCATAATAATCATAATAATAACCATAATAAACCTGGAAAAATCGGAATAACCATTATGATAGCCATAAAAACCATATTAATCATAATAGCCGTTATAATCTTAGTGATGATCATAATATTTGTCATAATCGTACTAGGAACCACAATAATCGTAATAATTATAATTATAACCATAATGAACTTGAAAACGATCATAATAACCATTATAATGGCCATAAAAACCATAATAACCATAATAGGCATAATAATCTAAATGATAATCATAATAACCACACTATCAACCATAATAATCATTGTAATCGTCATAATAACCACAACAATCATAACAATCGTAATAATAATCATAATAATCATAGCAACAGTTATAATAGTCGTAATAGTCATAGTAATAGTTATACTAACTGTAATAATCATAACATCGTAACAATAAACAGAATTATCATGGAAATAACCTTAATAATCGTTATTATAGCCATAATAATCGTAATAGGCATAATCACCAAAATAATCTTAGTGATTATGATAATATACGTCACAATCATACTATGAAACATAATAACCATAATAATCATTATAAGAACCATAATAAACCTGGAAAGAATCATAATAACCAATATAATGGCCATAAAAACCATAATAATCATAATAGCAATAATAATCTAAATGATAATCTTAATAACAACACTGTCAACCAGAATAATCATAGTAATCGTCATAATATCCACAACAATCATAACAATCGTAATAATAATCATAATAATCATAGCAACAGTCATAAGAGTCGTAATAATCATAGTAATAGTTATGCTAACTGTAGTAATCATAACATCGAAATAATAAACAGAATTTCCATGGAAATAGCTTTAATAACCGTTATTATAGCCATAATAATCGTAATAGCCATAACCACCAGAATAATCTTAGTGATGGTCATAATATTCGTCATAATCATACTATGAAACGTAATAACCGTAATAATCATAATAATAACCATAATAAACTCGGAAACAATCATAATAACCATTATAATAGCAATGAAAACCATAATAATAGTAATAGCCATAATAATCTAAATGATAATCATAATAACCACACTGTCAACCATAATAATCGTAGTAATCGACATAATAACCACAACAATCATGACAATCGTAATAATAATCGTAATAATCATAGCAACAGTCATAATAGTCGTAATAATCGTAGTAATAGTTATGCTAACTGTAGTAATCATAACATCGTAACAATAAACAGAATTATCATGGAAATAATCTTAATAATCGTTATTATAGCCATAATAATCGTAATAGTCATAATCACCAGAATAATCTTACTGATGATCATAATATTCGTCATAATCACACTATGAAACATAATAATCGTAATAATCATAATAATAACCATAATAAACTTGGAAACAATCATAATAACCATTATAATAGCAATCAAAACCATAATAATAGTAATAGCCATAATAATCTAAATGATAATCATAATAACCACACTGTCAACCATAATAATCGTAGTAATCGACATAATAACCACAACAATCATGACAATTGTAATAATAATCATAATAATCATAGCAAAGGTCATAATAGTCGTAATAATCATAGTAATAGTTATGGTAACTGTAGTAATCATAACATCGAAATAATGAACAGAATTATCATGGAAATAACCTTAATAATCGTTATTATAGCCATAATAATCGTAATAGTCATAATCACCATAATAATCTCAGTGATGACCATAATAATCATCATAATCATACTAGGAAACACAATAATAATAATAATCATAATAATAACAATAATAAACGTGGAAACAATCATAATTACCATTGTAATAGCCATAAAAACCACAATAATCATAATAGCCGTAATAATCTGAATGATAATTATAATAACCAAACTATCAACCATAATAATCATAGTAACCGCCATAATAACCACAACAATCACAACAATGGTAGCAATAATCCTAATAATCATAGCAACAATCACAATAGCAGCAATTAGCATAGTAATAGTTATACTAACTGTAACAATCATATCATCGTAGTAATAAACAGAACTTTCATGGAAATAACCTTTATAACCGTTATTACAACCATAATAATCGTAATAGTCAAAACCACCAGAATAATCTTAGTGATGATCCTAATATTCGTCATAATCATACTACGAAACGTAATAATCATAGTAACCATAATAATAACCATAATAAACTTGGAAGCAATCATAATTACCATTGTAATAGCCATAAAAACCACAATAATCATAATAGCCGTAATAATCTGAATGATAATTATAATAACCAAACTATCAACCATAATAATCATAGTAACCGCCATAATAACCACAACAATCATGACAATCGTAATAACAATCGTAATAATCATAGCAACAGTCATAATAGTCGTAATAAACGTAGTAATAGTTCTGCTAACTGTAGTAATCATAACATCGAAATAATAAACAGAATTATCATGGAAATAACCTTAATAATCGTCATCATAGCCGTAATAATCGTAATAGTCATAATCACCAAAATAATCTTTGTGATGATCATAATATTCGTCATAATCATACTATGAAACATAATAATCTTAATCATCATAATAAGAACCATAATAAGCTTGGAAACAATCATAATAACCATTATAATGGCCATAAAAACCATAATAATCGTAATAGCCATAATAATCTGCATGATAATCATAATAACTTTACTATCAACCATAATAATCATAGTAAACGTCATAATAACCGCAAAAATCATAACAATCATAATAATAACTATGATAATCGTAGCAACAATCATAATAGCCGTAATAATCGTAGTAATAGCTAGACTAACTCTAATAATCATAACAACGTAATCATAAACAGAATTACCTTGGAAATAACATTAATAATCGTTATTATAGCCATAATAATCGTAATAGTCATAATCACCAGAATAATCTTAGTGATGATCATAATATTCGTCATAATCGTACTAGGAACCACAATAATCGTAATAATTATAATTATAACCATAATGAACTTGAAAACGATCATAATAACCATTATAATGGCCATAAAAACCATAATAACCATAATAGGCATAATAATCTAAATGATAATCATAATAACCACACTATCAACCATAATAATCATAGTAATCGTCCTAATAACCACAACAATCATGACGATTGTAATAATAATCATAATAATCATAGCAAAAGTCATAATGGTCGTAATAATCATAGTAATAGTTGTGCTAACTGTAGTAATCATAACATCGAAATAATAAACAGAATTATCATGGAAATAACCTTAATAATCGTTATTATAGCAATAATAATCGTAATAGTCATAATCACCAGAATAATCTTAGTGATGATCATAATATTTGTCATAATCACACTAAGAAACATAATAATCGTAATAATCATAATAATAACCATAATAAACTTGGAAGCAATCATAATAACCATTATAATAGCCATAAAAACCATAATAACCATAATAGCCATAATAATCAAAATGATAATCATAATAACCACACTGTCAACCATAATAATCATGGTAATCGTCATAATAACCACAACAATCATGACAATTGTAATAATAATCATAATAATCATAGCAAAAGTCATAATGGTCGTAATAATCATAGTAATAGTTATGCTAACTGTAGTAATCATAACATCGAAATAATAAACAGAATTATCATGGAAATAACCTTAATAATCGTTATTATAGCAATAATAATCGTAATAGTCATAATCACCAGAATAATCTTAGTGATGATCATAATATTTGTCATAATCACACTATGAAACATAATAATCATAATAATCATAATAATAACCATAATAAACTTGGAAGCAGTCATAATAACCATTATAATAGCCATAAAAACCATAATAACAATAATAGCCATAATAATCTAAATGATAATCGTAATAACAACACTATCAACCATAATAATCATAGTAATCGTCATAATAACCACAACAATCATAACAATCGTAATAATCATCATAATAATCATTGCAACAGTCATAATAGTCGTAATAAACATAGTAATAGTTATGCTAACTGTAGTAATCATAACATCGAAATAATAAACAGAATTATCATGGAAATAACCTTAATAATCGTTATTGTAGCCATAAAAATCGCAATAATTATAGTCACCATAATAATCTCAGTGATGACCATAATAATCATCATAATCACACTAAGAAACACAATAATAATAATAATCATAGTAATAACAATAATAAACGTGGAAACAATCTTAATTACCATTGTAACAGCCATAAAAACCATAATAATAATAATAGCCATGATAATCTAAATGATAATCATAATAACCACACTATCAACCATAATAATCATAGTAACCGCCATTATAACCACAACAATCATAACAATCGTTGTAACAATCCTAATAATCATAGCAACAGTCATAATAGCCGTAATGATCATAGTAATAGTTATACTAACTGTAATAATCATAACAACGTAATAATAAACAGAATTACCTTGGAAATAACATTAATAATCGTTATTATAGCCATAATAATCGTCATTGGCAAAACCACCAGAATAATCTGAGTGATGATCATAACATTCGTCATAATCACACTATGAAGAATAACTATCATAACAACCATAATAATAACCATAATAAAAATGGAAGCAATCATAATAACCATTGTGATGGCCATAAAAACCATAATAAACGTAACAGCCATAATAATATAGATAATAATCATAATAACCACACTATCAACCACAATAATCATAGTAATCGTCATAATAACCACAAGAATCATAACAAGCGTAATAATAATCATAATAATCATAGCAACAATCATAATAGTCGTAATAATCATAGTAATAGTTATGCTAACTGTAGTAATCATAACATCGAAATAATAAACAGAATTATCATGGAAATAACCTTAATAATCGTTATCATAGCCATAATAATCGTACTAGTCATAATCACCAAAATAATCTCTATGATGATCATAATATTCGTCATAATCATACTATGAAACATAATAATCATAATCATCATAATAAGAACCATAATAAACTTGGAAACAATCATAAAAACCATTATAATGGCCATAAAAACCATAATAATCGTAATAGCCATAATAATCTGCATGATAATCATAATAACCTTACTATCAACCATAATAATCATAGTAAACGTCATAATAACCACAAAAATCATAACAATCATAATAATAACTATGATAATCGTAGCAACAATCATAATAGCCGTAATAATCGTAGTAATAGCTAGACTAACTCTAATTATCATAACAACGTAATAATAAACAGAATTACCTTGGAAATAACATTAATAATAGTTATTATAGCCACAATGATCGTAATAGTCATAATCACCAGAATAATCTTAGTGATGATCATAATATACGTCATAATCATACTATAAAACATACTAATCATAATAATCATAATAATAACCATAATAAACCTGGAAAAATCGGAATAACCATTATGATAGCCATAAAAACCATATTAATCATAATAGCCGTTATAATCTTAGTGATGATCATAATATTCGTCATAATCATACTAGGAACCATAATAATCGTAATAATCATAATAATAACCATAATAAACTTGAAAACGGTCATAATAACCATTATAATGGTCATAAAAACCATAATAACCATAATAGGCATAATAATCTGAATGATAATTATAATAACCAAACTATCAACCATAATAATCATAGTAACCGCCATAATAACCACAACAATCACAACAATCGTAGCAATAATCCTAATAATCATAGCAACAATCACAATAGCCGCAATTAGCATAGTAATAGTTATACTAACTGTAACAATCATATCATCGTAGTAATAAACAGAACTTTCATGGAAATAACCTTTATAACCGTTATTATAACCATAATAATCGTAATAGTCAAAACCACCAGAATAATCTCAGTGATGATCATAATATTCGTCATAATCATACTACGAAACATAATAATCATAGTAACCATAATAATAACCATAATAAACTTGGAAGCAATCATAATAACCATTATGATGGACATAAAAACCATAATAAGCGTAACAGCCATAATAATCTAACTAATAATCATAATAACCACACCAACAGCCATAATAATCATAGTAATCGTCATAATAACCACAAGAATCATAACAATCGTAATAATAATCATAATAATCATAGCAACAATCATAATAGCCGCAATAATCATAGTAATAGTTATACTAACTGTAATAATCATAACATCGTAGTAATAAACTGAATTGTCATGGAAATAACCTTTATAATCGTTATTATAACCATAATGATCGTTATAGTCATAATCACCAGAATAATCTTAGTGATGATCATAATATTCGTCATAATCACACTATGAAACAGAATAATCGTAATAATCATAATAATAACCATAATAAACTTGGAAGCAATCATAATAACCATTATAATAGCCATAAAAACCATAATAACCATAATAGGCGTACTAATATAAATGATAATCATAAGAACCACACTATCAACCATAATAATCATAGTAATCGCCATAATAACCACAACAATCATAACAATCGTAATAATAACCATAATAATCATAGCAACAGTCATAATAGTCGTAATAATCATAGTAATAGTTATGCTAACTGTAGTAATCATAACATCGAAATAATAAACCGAATTATCATGGAAATAACCTTAATAATCGTTATTATAGCCATAATATCCGTAATAGTCATAATCACAAGAATAATCTTTGTGATGATCATAATATTCGTCATAATCACACTATGAAACATAATAAACGTAATAATCATAATAATAACCATAATAAACTTGGAAACAACCATAATAACCATTATAATAGCAATGAAAGCCATAATAATAGTAATAGCCATAATAATCTAAATGATAATCATAATAACCACTCTGTCAACCATAATAATCATAGTAATCGACATAATAACCACAACAATCATGTCAATCGTAATAATAATCATAATAATCATAGCAACAGTCATAATAGCCGTAATAGCCGTAGTAATAGTTAGACTAACTCTAATAATCATAACAACGTAATAATAAACAGAATTACCTTGGAAATAACCTTAATAATCGTTATTATAGCCATAATAATCGTAATAGTCATAATCACAAGAATAATCCTAGTGATGATCATAATATTCGTCATAACCATACTATAAAACATAATAATCATAATAATCATAATAATAACCATAATTAACCTGGAAAAATCGGAATAACCATTATGTCAGCCATAAAAACCATATTAATCATAATAGCCACCATAATCTTCGTGATGATCATAATATTCGTCATAATCATACTAGGAACCATAATAATCGTAATAATCATAATTATAACCATAATAAACTTGAAAACGCTCATAGTAAAAATTATCATGGCCATAAAAACCATAATAATCGTAATAGCCATAATAATCTGAATGATAATCATAATAACCATACTATCAACCATAATAATCATAGTAATCGTCATAATAACCACAGCAATCATAACAATCGTAATATTAATCATAATAGTCATACCAACGTCAAAATAGTCGTAATAGTCATAGTAATAGTTATACTAACTGTAATAACATAACATCGTTATAATAAACAGAATAATCTTCGAAATAACCTTAATAATCATTACTATAGCAATAACAATCGTAATAGTCATAATCACCAGAATAATCTGAGTGACGATCATAATATACGTCATAATCATACTATGAAACATAATAATAATAATAATCATAATAAGAAGCATAATAAACTTGGAAACAATCATAATAACCATTATAATGGCCATAAAAACCATCATAACCGTAATAGCCATAATAATCTCAATGATAATCATAATAACCACACTATCAACCATAATAATCATAGTAATCGTCATAATAACCACAACAATCAGAACAATCGTAATGATAATCATAATAATCATAGCAACAGTCATAATAGTCGTAATAGTCATAGCAATAGTTATACTAACTGTAATAATCATAACATCGTTATAATAAACAGAATAATCATCGAAATAACCTTATTAATCATTATTATAGCAATAACAATCGTAACAGTCATAATCACCAAATCAATCTGAGTGATGATCATAGTATACGTTATAATCATACTATGAAACTTAATAATCATAATAATAATAATAAGAACCATAGTAAACTTGGAAACAATCATAATAACCATTATAATGTCCATAAAAACCATAATAATCGTAATAGCCATAATAATCTAAATGATAATCATAATAACCACACTATCAACCATAATAATCATAGTAACCGCCATTATTACCACAACAATCATAACAATCGTTGTAACAATCCTAATAATCATAGCAACAATCATAATAGCCGTAATGATCATAGTAATAGTTATACTAACTGTAATAATCATAACATCGTAGTAATAAACTGAATTGTCATGGAAATAACCTTTATAAACGTTATTATAACCATAATAATCGTTATAGTCATAATCACCAGAGTAATCTTAGTGATGATCATAATATTCGTCATAATCACACTATGAAACATAATAATCGTAATAATCATAATAATAACCATAATAAACTTGGAAGCAATCATAATAACCATTATAATAGCCATAAAAACCATAATAACCATAATAGGCGTAATAATATAAATGATAATCATAATAACCACACTATCAACCATAATAATCATAGTAATCGTCATAATAACCACAACAATCATAACAATCGTAATAATAACCATAATAATCATAGCAACAGTCATAATAGTCGTAATAATCATAGTAATAGTTATGCTAACTCTAGCAATCATAACATCGAAATAATAAACAGAATTATCATGGAGATAACCTTAATAATCGTTATTATAGCCATATTAATCGTAATAGTCATAATCACCAAAATAATCTGAGGGATGATCATAATATTCGTCATAATCATACTATGAAACATAATAATCATAATAATCATAATAAGAAACACAATAAACTTGGAAACAATAATAATAACCATTATAATGGCCATAAAAACCATAATAATCGTAATAGCCATAATAATCTAAATGATAATCATAATAACCACACTATCAAACATAATAATCATAGTAATCCTCATAATAACCACAAAAATCATAGCAATCATGATAATAACGATGATAATCGTAGCAACAGTCATAATAGCCGTAATAATCATAGTAATAGTTAGACTAACTCTAATAATCATAACAACGCCATAATAAACAGAATTACCATGGAAATAACATTAATAATCGTTATTATAGCCATAATAATCGTAATAGTCATAATCACCAGAATAATCTTAGTGATGATCATAATATACGTCATAATCATACTATAAAACATAATAATCATAATAATCATAATAATACCCATAATAAACCTGGAAAAATCGGAATAACCATTATGATAGCCATAAAAACCATATTAATCGTAATAGCCATTATAATCTTAGTGATGATCATAATATTGGTCATAATCATACTAGGAACAATAATAATTGTAATAATCATAATAAGAACCATAATAAACTTGAAAACGATCATAATAACCATTATAATGGCCATAAAAACCATAATAATCGTAATAGCCGTAATAATCTAAATGATAATCATAATAACCACACTATCAACCATAATAATCATAGTAATCGTCATAATAACCACAACAATCATAACAATCGTAATAATAATCATAATAATCATAGCAACAGTCATAATAGTCGTAATAGTCATAGTAATAGTTATACTAACTGTAATAATCATAACATCGTAACAATAAACAGAATTATCATGGAAATAACCTTAATAATCGTTATTATAGCTATAATAATCGTAATAGTCATAATCACCAGAATAATCTGAGTGATGATCATAATATTCGTCATAATCATACTATGAAACATAATAATCATAATAATCATAATAAGAACCATACTAAACTTGGAAGCAATCATAATAACCATTATGATAGACATAAAAACCATAATAAAGTAACAGCCATAATAATCTAACTAATAATCATAATAACCACACTATCAACCATAATAATCATAGTAATCGTCATAATAACCACAAGAATCATAACAATCGTAATAATAATCATAATAATCATAGCAACAATCATAATAGCCGCAATAATCGTAGTAATAGTTATACTAACTGTAATAATCATAACATCGTAGTAATAAACAGAATTGTCATGGAAATAACCTTTATAATCGTTATTATAAACATAATAATCGTTATAGTCATAATCACCAGAATAATCTTAGTGATGATCATAATATTCGTCATAATCACACTATGAAACATAATAATCGTAATAGTCATAATAATAACCATAATAAACATGGAAGCAATCACAATAACCATTATAATAGCCATAAAAACCATAATAACAATAATAGCCATAATAATCTAAATGATAATCGTAATAACAACACTATCAACCATAATAATCATAGTAATCGTCATAATAACCACAACAATCATAACAATCGTAATAATAATCATAATAATCATAGCAACAGTCATAATAGTCGTAATAACAATGGTAATAGTTATGCTAACTGTAGTAATCATAACATCGAAATAGTAAACAGAATTATCATGGAAATAACCTTAATAATCGATATTATAGCCATAAAAATCGTAATAATCATAATCACCATAATAATCTGAGTGATGACCATAATAATCATCATAATCATACTAAGAAACACAATAATAATAATAATCATAATAATAACCATAATAAACTTGGAAGCAATCATAATAACCATTGTGATGGCCATAAAGACCATAATAAACGTAACAGTCATAATAATCTAAATAATAATCATAGTAACCACACTATCATCCATAATAATCATCGTAATCGTCATAATAACCACAACAATCATAACAATCGTAATAATAAACATAATAATCACAGCAACAGTCATAATAGTCGTAATAATCATAGTAATAGATATGCTAACTGTAATAATCATATCATCGTAGTAATAAAGAGAACTTTCATGGAAATAACCTTAATAATCGTTATCATAGCCATAATAATCGTACTAGTCATAATCACCAAAATAATCTTTATGATGATCATAATATTCGTCATAATCATACTATGAAACATAATAATCATAATCATCATAATAAGAACCATAATAAACTTGGAAACAATGATAAGAACCATTATAATGGCCATAAAAACCATAATAATCGTAATAGCCATAATAATCTGCATGATAATCATAATAACCTTACTATCAACCATAATAATCATAGTAAACGTCATAATAACCACAAAAATCATAACAATCATAATAATAACTATGATAATCGTAGCAACAATCATAATAGCCGTAATAACCGTAGTAATAGCTAGACTAACTCTAATTATCATAACAACGTAATAATAAACAGAATTACCTTGGAAATAACATTAATAATAGTTATTACAGCCATAATGATCGTAATAGTCATAATCGCCAGAATAATCTTAGTGATGATCATAATATACGTCATAATCATACTATAAAACATAATAATCATAATAATCATAATAATAACCATAATAAACCTGGAAAAATCGGAATAACCATTATGATAGCCATAAAAACCATATTAATCATAATAGCCGTTATAATCTTAGTGATGATCATAATACTCGTCATAATCATACTAGGAACCATAATAATCGTAATAATCATAATAATAACCATAATAAACTTGAAAACGGTCATAATAACCATTATAATGGTCATAAAAACCATAATAACCATAATAGGCATAATAATCTAAATGATAATCTTAATAACCACACTATCAATCATAATAATCATAGTAATCGTCATAATAACCACAACAATCATAACAATCGTAATAATAATCATAATAATCATAGCAACAGTCATAATAGTCGTAATAGTCATAGTAATAGTTATACTAACTGTAATAATAATAACATCGTAACAATAAACAGAATTATCATGGAAATAACCTTAATAATCGTTATTATAGCTATAATAATCGTAATAGACATAATCACCAGAATAATCTGAGTGATGATCATAATATTCGACATAATCATACTATGAAACATAATAATCATAATAATCATAATGATAACCATAATAAACTCGGAAACAATCATAATAACCGTTATAATTGCCATAAAATTCATAATAATAGTAATACCCGTAATAATCTAAATGATAATCATAATAACCACACTATCAACCATAATAATCATAGTAATCGTCATAATAACCACAAGAATCATAACAATCGTAATAATAATCATAATAATCATAGCAACAATCATAATAGCCGCAATAATCGTAGTAATAGTTATACTAACTGTAATAATCATAACATCGTAGTAATAAACAGAATTGTCATGGAAATAACCTTTATAATCGTTATTATAAACATAATAATCGTTATAGTCATAATCACCAGAATAATCTTAGTGATGATCATAATATTCGTCATAATCACACTATGAAACATAATAATCGTAATAGTCATAATAATAACCATAATAAACTTGGAAGCAATCACAATAACCATTATAATAGCCATAAAAACCATAATAACAATAATAGCCATAATAATCTAAATGATAATCGTAATAACAACACTATCAACCATAATAATCATAGTAACCGCCATAATAACCACAACAATCACAACAATCGTAGCAATAATCCTAATAATCATAGCAACAATCACAATAGCCGCAATTAGCATAGTAATAGTTATACTAACTGTAACAATCATATCATCGTAGTAATAAACAGAACTTTCATGGAAATAACCTTTATAACCGTTATTACAACCATAATAATCGTAATAGTCAAAACCACCAGAATAATCTTAGTGATGATCCTAATATTCGTCATAATCATACTACGAAACATAATAATCATAGTAACCATAATAATAACCATAATAAACTTGGAAGCAATCATAATAACCATTATGATGGACATAAAAACCATAATAATAGTAATAGCCATAATAATCTAAATGATAATCATAATAGCCACACTATCAACCATAATAATCATAGTAATCGACATAATAACCACAACAACCATGACAATCGTAATAACAATCGTAATAATCATAGCAACAGACATAATAGTCGTAATAAACGTAGTAATAGTTCTGCTAACTGTAGTAATCATAACATCGAAATAATAAACAGAATTATCATGGAAATAACCTTAATAATCGTTATCATAGCCATAATAATCGTAATAGTCATAATCACCAGAATAATCTTAGTGATGATCATAATATGCGTCATAATCATACTATAAAACATAATGATCATAATAATCATAATAATAACCATAATAAACCTGGAAAAATCGGAATAACCATTATGATAGCCATAAAAACCATATTAATCATAATAGCCGTTATAATCTTAGTGATGATCATAATATTTGTCATAATCGTACTAGGAACCACAATAATCGTAATAATTATAATTATAACCATAATGAACTTGAAAACGATCATAATAACCATTATAATGGCCATAAAAACCATAATAACCATAATAGGCATAATAATCTAAATGATAATCATAATAACCACACTATCAACCATAATAATCATTGTAATCGTCATAATAACCACAACAATCATAACAATCGTAATAATAATCATAATAATCATAGCAACAGTTATAATAGTCGTAATAGTCATAGTAATAGTTATACTAACTGTAATAATCATAACATCGTAACAATAAACAGAATTATCATGGAAATAACCTTAATAATCGTTATTATAGCCATAATAATCGTAATAGGCATAATCACCAAAATAATCTTAGTGATTATGATAATATACGTCACAATCATACTATGAAACATGATAACCATAATAATCATAATAAGAACCATAATAAACCTGGAAAGAATCATAATAACCAATATAATGGCCATAAAAACCATAATAATCATAATAGCAATAATAATCTAAATGATAATCTTAATAACAACACTGTCAACCAGAATAATCATAGTAATCGTCATAATATCCACAACAATCATAACAATCGTAATAATAATCATAATAATCATAGCAACAGTCATAAGAGTCGTAATAATCATAGTAATAGTTATGCTAACTGTAGTAATCATAACATCGAAATAATAAACAGAATTTCCATGGAAATAGCTTTAATAACCGTTATTATAGCCATAATAATCGTAATAGCCATAACCACCAGAATAATCTTAGTGATGGTCATAATATTCGTCATAATCATACTATGAAACGTAATAACCGTAATAATCATAATAATAACCATAATAAACTCGGAAACAATCATAATAACCATTATAATAGCAATGAAAACCATAATAATAGTAATAGCCATAATAATCTAAATGATAATCATAATAACCACACTGTCAACCATAATAATCGTAGTAATCGACATAATAACCACAACAATCATGACAATCGTAATAATAATCGTAATAATCATAGCAACAGTCATAATAGTCGTAATAATCGTAGTAATAGTTATGCTAACTGTAGTAATCATAACATCGTAACAATAAACAGAATTATCATGGAAATAACCTTAATAATCGTTATTATAGCCATAATAATCGTAATAGTCATAATCACCAGAATAATCTTACTGATGATCATAATATTCGTCATAATCACACTATGAAACATAATAATCGTAATAATCATAATAATAACCATAATAAACTTGGAAACAATCATAATAACCATTATAATAGCAATCAAAACCATAATAATAGTAATAGCCATAATAATCTAAATGATAATCATAATAACCACACTGTCAACCATAATAATCGTAGTAATCGACATAATAACCACAACAATCATGACAATTGTAATAATAATCATAATAATCATAGCAAAGGTCATAATAGTCGTAATAATCATAGTAATAGTTATGGTAACTGTAGTAATCATAACATCGAAATAATAAACAGAATTATCATGGAAATAACCTTAATAATCGTTATTATAGCCATAATAATCGTAATAGTCATAATCACCATAATAATCTCAGTGATGACCATAATAATCATCATAATCATACTAGGAAACACAATAATAATAATAATCATAATAATAACAATAATAAACGTGGAAACAATCATAATTACCATTGTAATAGCCATAAAAACCACAATAATCATAATAGCCGTAATAATCTGAATGATAATTATAATAACCAAACTATCAACCATAATAATCATAGTAACCGCCATAATAACCACAACAATCACAACAATGGTAGCAATAATCCTAATAATCATAGCAACAATCACAATAGCCGCAATTAGCATAGTAATAGTTATACTAACTGTAACAATCATATCATCGTAGTAATAAACAGAACTTTCATGGAAATAACCTTTATAACCGTTATTACAACCATAATAATCGTAATAGTCAAAACCACCAGAATAATCTTAGTGATGATCCTAATATTCGTCATAATCATACTACGAAACGTAATAATCATAGTAACCATAATAATAACCATAATAAACTTGGAAGCAATCATAATAACCATTATGATGGACATAAAAACCATAATAATAGTAATAGCCATAATAATCTAAATGATAATCATAATAGCCACACTGTCAACCATAATAATCATAGTAATCGACATAATAACCACAACAATCATGACAATCGTAATAACAATCGTAATAATCATAGCAACAGTCATAATAGTCGTAATAAACGTAGTAATAGTTCTGCTAACTGTAGTAATCATAACATCGAAATAATAAACAGAATTATCATGGAAATAACCTTAATAATCGTCATCATAGCCGTAATAATCGTAATAGTCATAATCACCAAAATAATCTTTGTGATGATCATAATATTCGTCATAATCATACTATGAAACATAATAATCTTAATCATCATAATAAGAACCATAATAAACTTGGAAACAATCATAATAACCATTATAATGGCCATAAAAACCATAATAATCGTAATAGCCATAATAATCTGCATGATAATCATAATAACTTTACTATCAACCATAATAATCATAGTAAACGTCATAATAACCGCAAAAATCATAACAATCATAATAATAACTATGATAATCGTAGCAACAATCATAATAGCCGTAATAATCGTAGTAATAGCTAGACTAACTCTAATAATCATAACAACGTAATCATAAACAGAATTGCCTTGGAAATAACATTAATAATCGTTATTATAGCCATAATAATCGTAATAGTCATAATCACCAGAATAATCTTAGTGATGATCATAATATTCGTCATAATCGTACTAGGAACCACAATAATCGTAATAATTATAATTAGAACCATAATGAACTTGAAAACGATCATAATAACCATTATAATGGCCATAAAAACCATAATAACCATAATAGGCATAATAATCTAAATGATAATCATAATAACCACACTATCAACCATAATAATCATAGTAATCGTCATAATAACCACAACAATCATAACAATCGTAATAATAATCATAATAATCATAGCAACAGTCATAATAGTCGTAATAGTCATAGTAATAGTTATACTAACTGTAATAATCATAACATCGTAACAATAAACAGAATTATCATGGAAATAACCTTAATAATCGTTATTATAGCCATAATAATCGTAATAGTCATAATCACCAAAATAATCTTAGTGATTATGATAATATACGTCATAATCATACTATGAAACATAATAACCATAATAATCATAATAAGAACCATAATAAACCTGGAAAGCATCATAATAACCAATATAATGGCCATAAAAACCATAATAATCATAATAGCCATAATAATCTAAATGATAATCTTAATAACCACACTGCCAATCAGAATAATCGTAGTAATCGTCATAATATCCACAACAATCATAACAATCGTAATAATAATCATAATAATCATAGTAACAGTCATAAGAGTCGTAATAATCATAGTAATAGTTATGCTAACTGTGGTAATCATAACATCGAAATAATAAACAGAATTTTCATGGAAATAGTTTTAATAACCGTTATTATAGCCATAATAATCGTAATAGCCATAACCACCAGAATAATCTTAGTGATGGTCATAATATTCGTCATAATCACACTATGAAACATAGTAATCGTAATAATCATAATAATAACCATAATAAACTTGGAAACAATCATAATAACCATTATAATAGCAATGAAAACCATAATAATAGTAATAGCCATAATAATCTAAATGATAATCATAATAACCACACTGTCAACCATAATAATCGTAGTAATCGACATAATAACCACAACAATCATGACAATCGTAATAATAATCGTAATAATCATAGCAACAGTCATAATAGTCGTAATAATCGTAGTAATAGTTATGCTAACTGTAGTAATCATAACATCGAAATAATAAACAGAATTATCATAGAAATAACCTTAATAATCGTTATGATAACCATAATAATCGTAATAGTCATAATCACCAGAATAATCTTACTGATGATCATAATATTCGTCATAATCACACTATGAAACATAATAATCGTAATAATCATAATAATAACCATAATAAACTTGGAAACAGTCAGAATAACCATCATAATGGCCATAAAAACCATAATAATCGTAATAGCCATAATAACCCGCATGATAATCATAATAACCATACTATCAACCATAATAATGATAGTAAACGTCATAATAGCCACAAAAATCATAACAATCATAATAATAACTATGATAATCGTAGCAACAATCATATTAGCCGTAATAATCGTAGTAATAGTTAGACTAACTCTAATAATCATAACAACGTAATAATAAACAGAATTACCTTGAAAATAACATTAATAATCGTTATTATAGCCATAATAATCGTCATAGTCAAAACCACCAGAATAATCTTAGTGATGATCATAATATTCGTCATAATCATACTATGACACATAATAATCATAATAACCATAGTAATAACAATAATAAACTTGGAAGCAATCATAATAACCATTGTGCTGGCCATAAAAACCATAATAAACGTAACAGCCATAATAATCTAGATAATAATCATAATAACCACACTATCAACCATAATAATCATAGTAATCGTCATAATAACCACAACAATCATAACAATCGTAATAATAAGCATACTAATCATAACAACAGTCATAGTAGCGTAATAATCATAGTAATATATATGCTAACTGTAGTAATCATAACATCGAAATAATAAACAGAATTATCATGGAAATAACCTTTATAACCGTTATTATAACCATAATAATCGTAATAGTCATAATCACCAGAATAATCTTAGTGATGATCATAATATTCGTCATAATCACACTATGAAACATAATAATCGTAATAATCATAATAATAACGATAATAAACTTGGAAACAACCATAATAACCATTATAATAGCAATGAAAACCATAATAATAGTAATAGCCATAATAATCTAAATGATAATCATAATAGCCACACTGTCAACCATAATAATCATAGTAATCGACATAATAACCACAACAATCATGACAATCGTAATAACAACCGTAATAATCATAGCAACAGTCATAATAGTCGTAATAAACGTAGTAATAGTTCTGCTAACTGTAGTAATCATAACATCGAAATAATAAACAGAATTATCATGGAAATAACCTTAATAATCGTTATCATAGCCGTAATAATCGTAATAGTCATAATCACCAAAATAATCTTTGTGATGATCATAATATTCGTCATAATCATACTATGAAACATAATAATCATAATCATCATAATAAGAACCATAATAAACTTGGAAACAATCATAATAACCATTATAATGGCCATAAAAACCATAATAATCGTAATAGCCATAATAACCTGCATGATAATCATAATAACCATACTATCAACCATAATAATGATAGTAAACGTCATAATAGCCACAAAAATCGTAACAATCATAATAATAACTATGATAATCGTAGCAACAATCATATTAGCCGTAATAATCGTAGTAATAGTTAGACTAACTCTAATAATCATAACAACGTAATAATAAACAGAATTACCTTGAAAATAACATTAATAATCGTTGTTATAGCCATAATAATCGTCATAGTCAAAACCACCAGAATAACCTTAGTGATGATCATAATATTCGTCACAAACATACTATGAAACATAATAATCATAATAATCATAATAATAACCATAATAAACTTAGAAGCATCCATAATAAAGATTATAATAGCCATAACAACCATAATAACCATAATAGGCATAATAATCTAAATGATAATCATAATAACCACACTATCAAACATAATAATCATAGTAATCGTCCTAATAACCACAACAATCATAACAATCGTAATAATAATCATAATAATCATAGCAACAGTCATAATGGTCGTAATAATCATAGTAATAGTTATGCTAACTGTAGTAATCATAACATCGAAATAATACACAGAATTATCATGGAAATAACCTTAATAATCGTTATTATAGCAGTAACATTAGTGATAGACATAATCACCAGAATAATCTGAGTGATGATCGTAACATACGTCATAATCATACTATGAAACATAATAATCGTAATAATCATGATAAGAACCATAATGAACTTGGAAACAATCCTAATAACCATTATAATGGCCATAAAAACCCTAATAATCGTAATAGCCATAATAATCTGAATGATAATAATAATAACCATACTATCAAACATAATAATCATAGTAACCGTCATAAGAACCACAAAAATCATAACAATCATAATAATAACTCAGATAATCGTAGCAACAGTCATAATAGCCGTAATAATCGTAGCAATAGTTAGACTAACTCTTATCATCATAACAACGTAACAATAAACAGAATAACCTTGGAAATAACATTAATAATCGTTATTATAGCAATAATAATCGTAATAGTCATAATCACCAGAATAATCTTAGTGATGATCATAATATTTGTCATAATCACACTAAGAAACATAATAATCGTAATAATCATAATAATAACCATAATAAACTTGGAAGCAATCATAATAACCATTATAATAGCCATAAAAACCATAATAACCATAATAGCCATAATAATCAAAATGATAATCATAATAACCACACTGTCAACCATAATAATCATGGTAATCGTCATAATAACCACAACAATCATGACAATTGTAATAATAATCATAATAATCATAGCAAAAGTCATAATGGTCGTAATAACCATAGTAATAGTTATGCTAACTGTAGTAATCATAACATCGAAATAATAAACAGAATTATCATGGAAATAACCTTAATAATCGTTATTATAGCAATAATAATCGTAATAGTCATAATCACCAGAATAATCTTAGTGATGATCATAATATTTGTCATAATCACACTATGAAACAGAATAATCGTAATAACCATAATAATAACCATAATAAACTTGGAAGCAATCATAATAACCATTATAATAGCCATAAAAACCATAATAACCATAATAGGCGTAATAATATAAATGTTAATCATAAGAACCACACTATCAACCATAATAATCATAGTAATCGTCATAATAACCACAACAATCATAACAATCGTAATAATAACCATAATAATCATAGCAACAGTCATAATAGTCGTAATAATCATAGTAATAGTTATGCTAACTGTAGTAATCATAACATCGAAATAATAAACCGAATTATCATGGAAATAACCTTAATAATCGTTATTATAGCCATAATATCCGTAATAGTCATAATCACAAGAATAATCTTTGTGATGATCATAATATTCGTCATAATCACACTATGAAACATAATAATCGTAATAATCATAATAATAACCATAATAAACTTGGAAACAACCATAATAACCATTATAATAGCAATGAAAGCCATAATAATAGTAATAGCCATAATAATCTAAATGATAATCATAATAACCACTCTGTCAACCATAATAATCATAGTAATCGACATAATAACCACAACAATCATGTCAATCGTAATAATAATCATAATAATCATAGCAACAGTCATAATAGCCGTAATAGCCGTAGTAATAGTTAGACTAACTCTAATAATCACAACAACGTAATAATAAACAGAATTACCTTGGAAATAACCTTAATAATCGTTATTATAGCCATAACAATCGTAATAGTCATAATCACAAGAATAATCTTAGTGATGATCATAATATTCGTCACAATCATACTATGAAACATAATAATCGTAATAATCATAATAAGAAACACAATAAACGTGGAAACAATAATAATAACCATTATAATGGCCATAAAAACCATAATAATCGTAATAGCCATAATAATCTAAATGATAATCATAATAACCACACTATCAAACATAATAATCATAGTAATCCTCATAATAACCACAAAAATCATAGCAATCACAATAATAACGATGATAATCGTAGCAACAGTCATAATAGCCGTAATAATCATAGTAATAGTTAGACTAACTCTAATAATCATAACAACGCCATAATAAACAGAATTACCATGGAAATAACATTAATAATCGTTATTACAGCCATAATAATCGTCATAGTCAAAACCACCAGAATAATCTTAGTGATGATAATAATATTCGTCATAATCACACTATGAAACATAATAATCATAATAATCATAATAATAACCATAATAAACTTGGAAGCAGTCATAATAACCATTATAATAGCCATAAAAACCATAATAACAATAATAGCCATAATAATCTAAATGATAATCGTAATAACAACACTATCAACCATAATAATCATAGTAATCGTCATAATAACCACAACAATCATAACAATCGTAATAATCATCATAATAATCATTGCAACAGTCATAATAGTCGTAATAAACATAGTAATAGTTATGCTAACTGTAGTAATCATAACATCGAAATAATAAACAGAATTATCATGGAAATAACCTTAATAATCGTTATTGTAGCCATAAAAATCGCAATAATTATAGTCACCATAATAATCTCAGTGATGACCATAATAATCATCATAATCACACTAAGAAACACAATAATAATAATAATCATAGTAATAACAATAATAAACGTGGAAACAATCTTAATTACCATTGTAACAGCCATAAAAACCATAATAATAATAATAGCCATGATAATCTAAATGATAATCATAATAACCACACTATCAACCATAATAATCATAGTAACCGCCATTATAACCACAACAATCATAACAATCGTTGTAACAATCCTAATAATCATAGCAACAGTCATAATAGCCGTAATGATCATAGTAATAGTTATACTAACTGTAATAATCATAACAACGTAATAATAAACAGAATTACCTTGGAAATAACATTAATAATCGTTATTATAGCCATAATAATCGTCATTGGCAAAACCACCAGAATAATCTGAGTGATGATCATAACATTCGTCATAATCACACTATGAAGCATAACTATCATAACAACCATAATAATAACCATAATAAAAATGGAAGCAATCATAATAACCATTGTGATGGCCATAAAAACCATAATAAACGTAACAGCCATAATAATATAGATAATAATCATAATAACCACACTATCAACCACAATAATCATAGTAATCGTCATAATAACCACAAGAATCATAACAAGCGTAATAATAATCATAATAATCATAGCAACAATCATAATAGTCGTAATAATCATAGTAATAGTTATGCTAACTGTAGTAATCATAACATCGAAATAATAAAGAGAATTATCATGGAAATAACCTTAATAATCGTTATCATAGCCATAATAATCGTACTAGTCATAATCACCAAAATAATCTCTATGATGATCATAATATTCGTCATAATCATACTATGAAACATAATAATCATAATCATCATAATAAGAACCATAATAAACTTGGAAACAATCATAAAAACCATTATAATGGCCATAAAAACCATAATAATCGTAATAGCCATAATAATCTGCATGATAATCATAATAACCTTACTATCAACCATAATAATCATAGTAAACGTCATAATAACCACAAAAATCATAACAATCATAATAATAACTATGATAATCGTAGCAACAATCATAATAGCCGTAATAATCGTAGTAATAGCTAGACTAACTCTAATTATCATAACAACGTAATAATAAACAGAATTACCTTGGAAATAACATTAATAATAGTTATTATAGCCACAATGATCGTAATAGTCATAATCACCAGAATAATCTTAGTGATGATCATAATATACGTCATAATCATACTATAAAACATACTAATCATAATAATCATAATAATAACCATAATAAACCTGGAAAAATCGGAATAACCATTATGATAGCCATAAAAACCATATTAATCATAATAGCCGTTATAATCTTAGTGATGATCATAATATTCGTCATAATCATACTAGGAACCATAATAATCGTAATAATCATAATAATAACCATAATAAACTTGAAAACGGTCATAATAACCATTATAATGGTCATAAAAACCATAATAACCATAATAGGCATAATAATCTGAATGATAATTATAATAACCAAACTATCAACCATAATAATCATAGTAACCGCCATAATAACCACAACAATCACAACAATCGTAGCAATAATCCTAATAATCATAGCAACAATCACAATAGCCGCAATTAGCATAGTAATAGTTATACTAACTGTAACAATCATATCATCGTAGTAATAAACAGAACTTTCATGGAAATAACCTTTATAACCGTTATTATAACCATAATAATCGTAATAGTCAAAACCACCAGAATAATCTCAGTGATGATCATAATATTCGTCATAATCATACTACGAAACATAATAATCATAGTAACCATAATAATAACCATAATAAACTTGGAAGCAATCATAATAACCATTATGATGGACATAAAAACCATAATAAGCGTAACAGCCATAATAATCTAACTAATAATCATAATAACCACACTATCAGCCATAATAATCATAGTAATCGTCATAATAACCACAAGAATCATAACAATCGTAATAATAATCATAATAATCATAGCAACAATCATAATAGCCGCAATAATCATAGTAATAGTTATACTAACTGTAATAATCATAACATCGTAGTAATAAACTGAATTGTCATGGAAATAACCTTTATAATCGTTATTATAACCATAATGATCGTTATAGTCATAATCACCAGAATAATCTTAGTGATGATCATAATATTCGTCATAATCACACTATGAAACAGAATAATCGTAATAATCATAATAATAACCATAATAAACTTGGAAGCAATCATAATAACCATTATAATAGCCATAAAAACCATAATAACCATAATAGGCGTAATAATATAAATGATAATCATAAGAACCACACTATCAACCATAATAATCATAGTAATCGCCATAATAACCACAACAATCATAACAATCGTAATAATAACCATAATAATCATAGCAACAGTCATAATAGTCGTAATAATCATAGTAATAGTTATGCTAACTGTAGTAATCATAACATCGAAATAATAAACCGAATTATCATGGAAATAACCTTAATAATCGTTATTATAGCCATAATATCCGTAATAGTCATAATCACAAGAATAATCTTTGTGATGATCATAATATTCGTCATAATCACACTATGAAACATAATAAACGTAATAATCATAATAATAACCATAATAAACTTGGAAACAACCATAATAACCATTATAATAGCAATGAAAGCCATAATAATAGTAATAGCCATAATAATCTAAATGATAATCATAATAACCACTCTGTCAACCATAATAATCATAGTAATCGACATAATAACCACAACAATCATGTCAATCGTAATAATAATCATAATAATCATAGCAACAGTCATAATAGCCGTAATAGCCGTAGTAATAGTTAGACTAACTCTAATAATCATAACAACGTAATAATAAACAGAATTACCTTGGAAATAACCTTAATAATCGTTATTATAGCCATAATAATCGTAATAGTCATAATCACAAGAATAATCCTAGTGATGATCATAATATTCGTCATAATCATACTATAAAACATAATAATCATAATAATCATAATAATAACCATAATTAACCTGGAAAAATCGGAATAACCATTATGTCAGCCATAAAAACCATATTAATCATAATAGCCACCATAATCTTCCTGATGATCATAATATTCGTCATAATCATACTAGGAACCATAATAATCGTAATAATCATAATTATAACCATAATAAACTTGAAAACGCTCATAGTAAAAATTATCATGGCCATAAAAACCATAATAATCGTAATAGCCATAATAATCTGAATGATAATCATAATAACCATACTATCAACCATAATAATCATAGTAATCGTCATAATAACCACAACAATCATAACAATCGTAATATTAATCATAATAGTCATACCAACGTCAAAATAGTCGTAATAGTCATAGTAATAGTTATACTAACTGTAATAACATAACATCGTTATAATAAACAGAATAATCTTCGAAATAACCTTAATAATCATTACTATAGCAATAACAATCGTAATAGTCATAATCACCAGAATAATCTGAGTGACGATCATAATATACGTCATAATCATACTATGAAACATAATAATAATAATAATCATAATAAGAAGCATAATAAACTTGGAAACAATCATAATAACCATTATAATGGCCATAAAAACCATCATAACCGTAATAGCCATAATAATCTCAATGATAATCATAATAACCACACTATCAACCATAATAATCATAGTAATCGTCATAATAACCACAACAATCAGAACAATCGTAATGATAATCATAATAATCATAGCAACAGTCATAATAGTCGTAATAGTCATAGCAATAGTTATACTAACTGTTATAATCATAACATCGTTATAATAAACAGAATAATCATCGAAATAACCTTATTAATCATTATTATAGCAATAACAATCGTAACAGTCATAATCACCAAATCAATCTGAGTGATGATCATAGTATACGTTATAATCATACTATGAAACTTAATAATCATAATAATAATAATAAGAACCATATTAAACTTGGAAACAATCATAATAACCATTATAATGTCCATAAAAACCATAATAATCGTAATAGCCATAATAATCTAAATGATAATCATAATAACCACACTATCAACCATAATAATCATAGTAACCGCCATTATTACCACAACAATCATAACAATCGTTGTAACAATCCTAATAATCATAGCAACAATCATAATAGCCGTAATGATCATAGTAATAGTTATACTAACTGTAATAATCATAACATCGTAGTAATAAACTGAATTGTCATGGAAATAACCTTTATAAACGTTATTATAACCATAATAATCGTTATAGTCATAATCACCAGAGTAATCTTAGTGATGATCATAATATTCGTCATAATCACACTATGAAACATAATAATCGTAATAATCATAATAATAACCATAATAAACTTGGAAGCAATCATAATAACCATTATAATAGCCATAAAAACCATAATAACCATAATAGGCGTAATAATATGAATGATAATCATAATAACCACACTATCAACCATAATAATCATAGTAATCGTCATAATAACCACAACAATCATAACAATCGTAATAATAACCATAATAATCATAGCAACAGTCATAATAGTCGTAATAATCATAGTAATAGTTATGCTAACTCTAGCAATCATAACATCGAAATAATAAACAGAATTATCATGGAGATAACCTTAATAATCGTTATTATAGCCATATTAATCGTAATAGTCATAATCACCAAAATAATCTGAGTGATGATCATAATATTCGTCATAATCATACTATGAAACATAATAATCATAATAATCATAATAAGAAACACAATAAACTTGGAAACAATAATAATAACCATTATAATGGCCATAAAAACCATAATAATCGTAATAGCCATAATAATCTAAATGATAATCATAATAACCACACTATCAAACATAATAATCATAGTAATCCTCATAATAACCACAAAAATCATAGCAATCATGATAATAACGATGATAATCGTAGCAACAGTCATAATAGCCGTAATAATCATAGTAATAGTTAGACTAACTCTAATAATCATAACAACGCCATAATAAACAGAATTACCATGGAAATAACATTAATAATCGTTATTATAGCCATAATAATCGTAATAGTCATAATCACCAGAATAATCTTAGTGATGATCATAATATACGTCATAATCATACTATAAAACATAATAATCATAATAATCATAATAATACCCATAATAAACCAGGAAAAATCGGAATAACCATTATGATAGCCATAAAAACCATATTAATCGTAATAGCCATTATAATCTTAGTGATGATCATAATATTGGTCATAATCATACTAGGAACAATAATAATTGTAATAATCATAATAAGAACCATAATAAACTTGAAAACGATCATAATAACCATTATAATGGCCATAAAAACCATAATAATCGTAATAGCCGTAATAATCTAAATGATAATCATAATAACCACACTATCAACCATAATAATCATAGTAATCGTCATAATAACCACAACAATCATAACAATCGTAATAATAATCATAATAATCATAGCAACAGTCATAATAGTCGTAATAGTCATAGTAATAGTTATACTAACTGTAATAATCATAACATCGTAACAATAAACAGAATTATCACGGAAATAACCTTAATAATCGTTATTATAGCTATAATAATCGTAATAGTCATAATCACCAGAATAATCTGAGTGATGATCATAATATTCGTCATAATCATACTATGAAACATAATAATCATAATAATCATAATAAGAACCATACTAAACTTGGAAGCAATCATAATAACCATTATGATAGACATAAAAACCATAATAAAGTAACAGCCATAATAATCTAACTAATAATCATAATAACCACACTATCAACCATAATAATCATAGTAATCGTCATAATAACCACAAGAATCATAACAATCGTAATAATAATCATAATAATCATAGCAACAATCATAATAGCCGCAATAATCGTAGTAATAGTTATACTAACTGTAATAATCATAACATCGTAGTAATAAACAGAATTGTCATGGAAATAACCTTTATAATCGTTATTATAAACATAATAATCGTTATAGTCATAATCACCAGAATAATCTTAGTGATGATCATAATATTCGTCATAATCACACTATGAAACATAATAATCGTAATAGTCATAATAATAACCATAATAAACTTGGAAGCAATTACAATAACCATTATAATAGCCATAAAAACCATAATAACAATAATAGCCATAATAATCTAAATGATAATCGTAATAACAACACTATCAACCATAATAATCATAGTAATCGTCATAATAACCACAACAATCATAACAATCGTAATAATAATCATAATAATCATAGCAACAGTCATAATAGTCGTAATAACAATGGTAATAGTTATGCTAACTGTAGTAATCATAACATCGAAATAGTAAACAGAATTATCATGGAAATAACCTTAATAATCGATATTATAGCCATAAAAATCGTAATAATCATAATCACCATAATAATCTGAGTGATGACCATAATAATCATCATAATCATACTAAGAAACACAATAATAATAATAATCATAATAATAACCATAATAAACTTTGAAGCAATCATAATAACCATTGTGATGGCCATAAAGACCATAATAAACGTAACAGTCATAATAATCTAAATAATAATCATAATAACCACACTATCAACCATAATAATCATCGTAATCGTCATAATAACCACAACAATCATAACAATCGTAATAATAAACATAATAATCGTAGCAACAATCATAATAGCCGCAATAATCATAGTAATAGTTATACTAACTGTAATAGTCGTAACATCGCAGTAATAAACAGAATTGTCATGGAAATAACCTTTATAATCGTTATTATAACCATAATAATCGTTATAGTCATAATCACCAGAATAATCTTAGTGATGATCATAATATTCGTCATAATCACACTATGAAACATAATAATCGTAATAATCATAATAATAACCATAATAAACTTGGAAACAATCATAATAACCATTATAATAGCAATGAAAACCATAATAATTGTAATAGCCATAATAATCTAAATTATAATCATGATAACCACACTGTCAACCATAATAATCATAGTAATCGTCATAATAACCGCAACAATCATGACAATTGTAATAATAATCATAATAATCATAGCAACAGTCATAATAGTCGTAATAATCATAGTAATAGTTATGCTAACTGTAGTAATCATAACATGGAAATAATAAACAGAATTATCATGGAAATAACCTTAATAATCGTTATTATAGCCATAATAATCGTAATAGTCATAATCACCAGAATAATCTTTGTGATGAACATAATATACGTCATAATCATACTATAAAACGTAATGATCATAATAATTATAATAATAACAATAATAAACCTGCAAAAATCGTAATAACCATTATGATAGCCATAAAAACTATATTCATCATAATAGCCATTATAATCTTAGGTATGATCATAATATTCGTCATAATCATACTAGGAACCATAATAATCGTAATAATCATAATAATAACCATCATAAACTTGAAAACGATCATAATAACCATTATAATGGCCATAAAAACCATAATAATCATAATAGCCATAATAATCTGAATGATAATCATAATAACCATACTATCAACCATAATAATCATAATAACCGTCATAATAACCAGAAAAATCATAGCAATCATAATAATAATTATGGTAATAGTAGCAACAGTCATAATAGCCGTAATAATCATAGTAAGAGTTAGACTAACTGTAATAATCATAACAACGTAATAATAAACAGAATTGTCATGGAAAAAACATTAATAATCGTTATTATAGCCATAATAATCGTCATAGTCAAAACCACCAGAATAATCTTAGTGATGATCATAATGTTCATCATAATCATACTATGGAACATAATAATCATAATAACCATAATAATAACCATAATAAACTTGGAAGCAATCATAATAACCATTGTGATGGCCATAAAAACCATAATAAACCTAACAGTCATAATAATCTAAATAATAATCATAATAACCACACTATCACCCATAATAATCCTTGTAATCGTCATAATAACCACAACAATCATAACAATCGTAATAATAAACATAATAATCAGAGCAACAGTCATAATAGCCGCAATAATCATAGTAATAGTTATACTAACTGTAATAATCGTAACATCGTAGTAATAAACAGAATTATCATGGAAATAACCTTAATAATCGTTATTATAGCCATAATAATCGTAATAGTCATAATCACAAGAATAATCTTAGTGATGATCATAATATTCGTCATAATCACACTATGAAACATAATAATCGTAATAAACATAATAATAACCATAATAAACCTGGAAAAGTCATAATAACCATTATGATAGTCATAAAAATCATAATAATCATAATAGCCATAATAATCTACATGATAATCTGAATAACCACACTGTCAACCAGAATAATCATAGTAATCGTCATAATATCCACAACAATCATAACAATCGTAATAATAATCATAATAATCAAAACAACAGTCATAATAGTCGTAATAATCATAGTAATAGTTATGCTAACTGTAGTAATCATAACATCGAAATAATAAACAGAATTACCATGAAAATAACCTTAATAATCGTTATCATAGCCATAATAATCGTAATAGTCATAATCACCAAAATAATCTTTGTGATGATCATCATATTCGTCATAATCATACTATGAAACATAATAATCGTAATAATCATAATAATAACCATAATAAACTTGAAAACGATCATAATAACCATTATAATGGCCATAAAAACCATAATAACCATAATAGGCATAATCATCTAAATGATAATCATAATAACCACACTATCAAACATAATAATCATAGTAATCGTCATAATAACCACAACAATCATAACAATCGTAATAATAATCATAATAATCATAGCAACAGTCATAATAGTCGTAATAGTCATAGTAACAGTTATACTAACTGTAATAATCATAACATCGTAACAATAAACAGAATTATCATGGATATAACCTTAATAATCGCTATTATAGCCATAATAATCGTAATAGCCATAATCAGCAGAATAATCTTAGTGATGATCATAATATTCGTCATAATCACACTATGGAACATAATAATCATAATAATCATAATAATAACCATAATACACTTGGAAGCAATAATAATAACCATTATAATAGCCATAAAAATCATAATAACCATAATAGGCACAGTAATTTAAATGATAATCATAATAACCGCACTATCAACCATAATAATCATAGTAATCGTCATAATAACCACAAGAATCATAACAATCGTAATAATAATCATAATAATCACAGCAACAGTCATAATAGTCGTAATAATCATAGTAATAGATATGCTAACTGTAATTATCATATCATCGTAGTAATAAAGAGAACTTTCATGGAAATAACCTTTATAATCGTTATTATAACCATAATAATCGTAATAGTCATAATCACCAGAATAATCTTAGTGATGATCATAATATTCGTCATAATCACACTATGAAACATAATAATCGTAATAATCATAATAATAACCATAATAAACTTGAAAACGAACATAATAACCATTATAATAGCAATGAAAACCATAATAATAGTAATAGCCATAATAATCTAAATGATATTCATAATAACCACTCTGTCAACCATAATAATCATAGTAATCGACATAATAACCACAACAATCATGACAATCGTAATAATAATCGTAATAATCATAGCAACAGTCATAATAGTCGTAATAATCGTAGTAATAGTTATGCTAACTGTAGTAATCATAACATCGAAATAATAAACAGAATTATCATGGAAATAACCTTAATAATCGTTATTATAGCCATAGTGATCGTAATAGACATAATCACAAGAATAATCTTAGTGATGATCATAATATTCGTCATAATCATACTATGAAACATAATAATCGTAATAAACATAATAATAACCATAATAAACCTGGAAAAATCATAATAACCATTATGATAGCCATAAAAACCATAATAATCATAATAGCCATAATAATCTAAATGATAATCTTAATAACCACACTGTCAACCAGAATAATCATAGTAATCGTCATAATATCCACAACAATCATAACAATCGTAATAATAATCATAATAATCATAGCAACGGTCATAATAGTCGTAATAATCATAGTAATAGTTATGCTAACTGTAGTAATCATAACATCGAAATAATAAGCAGAATTATCATGGAAATAACCTTAATAATCGTTATCATAGCCATAATAATCGTACTAGTCATAATCACCAAAATAATCTTTATGATGATCATAATATTCGTCATAATCATACTATGAAACATAATAATCATTATCATCATAATAAGAACCATAATAAACTTGGAAACAATGATAAGAACCATTATAATGGCCATAAAAACCATAATAATCGTAATAGCCATAATAATCTGCATGATAATCATAATAACCTTACTATCAACCATAATAATCATAGTAAACGTCATAATAACCACAAAAATCATAACAATCATAATAATAACTATGATAATCGTAGCAACAATCATAATAGCCGTAATAACCGTAGTAATAGCTAGACTAACTCTAATTATCATAACAACGTAATAATAAACAGAATTACCTTGGAAATAACATTAATAATAGTTATTACAGCCATAATGATCGTAATAGTCATAATCGCCAGAATAATCTTAGTGATGATCATAATATACGTCATAATCATACTATAAAACATAATAATCATAATAATCATAATAATAACCATAATAAACCTGGAAAAATCGGAATAACCATTATGATAGCCATAAAAACCATATTAATCATAATAGCCGTTATAATCTTAGTGATGATCATAATACTCGTCATAATCATACTAGGAACCATAATAATCGTAATAATCATAATAATAACCATAATAAACTTGAAAACGGTCATAATAACCATTATAATGGTCATAAAAACCATAATAACCATAATAGGCATAATAATCTAAATGATAATCTTAATAACCACACTATCAATCATAATAATCATAGTAATCGTCATAATAACCACAACAATCATAACAATCGTAATAATAATCATAATAATCATAGCAACAGTCATAATAGTCGTAATAGTCATAGTAATAGTTATACTAACTGTAATAATAATAACATCGTAACAATAAACAGAATTATCATGGAAATAACCTTAATAATCGTTATTATAGCTATAATAATCGTAATAGACATAATCACCAGAATAATCTGAGTGATGATCATAATATTCGACATAATCATACTATGAAACATAATAATCATAATAATCATAATGATAACCATAATAAACTCGGAAACAATCATAATAACCGTTATAATTGCCATAAAATTCATAATAATAGTAATACCCGTAATAATCTAAATGATAATCATAATAACCACACTATCAACCATAATAATCATAGTAATCGTCATAATAACCACAAGAATCATAACAATCGTAATAATAATCATAATAATCATAGCAACAATCATAATAGCCGCAATAATCGTAGTAATAGTTATACTAACTGTAATAATCATAACATCGTAGTAATAAACAGAATTGTCATGGAAATAACCTTTATAATCGTTATTATAAACATAATAATCGTTATAGTCATAATCACCAGAATAATCTTAGTGATGATCATAATATTCGTCATAATTACACTATGAAACATAATAATCGTAATAGTCATAATAATAACCATAATAAACTTGGAAGCAATCACAATAACCATTATAATAGCCATAAAAACCATAATAACAATAATAGCCATAATAATCTAAATGATAATCGTAATAACAACACTATCAACCATAATAATCATAGTAATCGTCATAATAACCACAACAATCATAACAATCGTAATAATAATCATAATAATCATAGCAACAGTCATAATAGTCGTAATAACAATGGTAATAGTTATGCTAACTGTAGTAATCATAACATCGAAATAGTAAACAGAATTATCATGGAAATAACCTTAATAATCGATATTATAGCCATAAAAATCGTAATAATCATAATCACCATAATAATCTGAGTGATGACCATAATAATCATCATAATCATACTAAGAAACACAATAATAATAATAATCATAATAATAACCATAATAAACTTGGAAGCAATCATAATAACCATTGTGATGGCCATAAAGACCATAATAAACGTAACAGTCATAATAATCTAAATAATAATCATAATAACCACACTATCAACCATAATAATCATCGTAATCGTCATAATAACCACAACAATCATAACAATCGTAATAATAAACATAATAATCGTAGCAACAATCATAATAGCCGCAATAAACATAGTAATAGTTATACTAACTGTAATAGTCGTAACATCGCAGTAATAAACAGAATTGTCATGGAAATAACCTTTATAATCGTTATTATAACCATAATAATCGTTATAGTCATAATCACCAGAATAATCTTAGTGATGATCATAATATTCGTCATAATCACACTATGAAACATAATAATCGTAATAATCATAATAATAACCATAATAAACTTGGAAACAATCATAATAACCATTATAATAGCAATGAAAACCATAATAATTGTAATAGCCATAATAATCTAAATTATAATCGTGATAACCACACTGTCAACCATAATAATCATAGTAATCGTCATAATAACCACAACAATCATGACAATTGTAATAATAATCATAATAATCATAGCAACAGTCATAATAGTCGTAATAATCATAGTAATAGTTATGCTAACTGTAGTAATCATAACATGGAAATAATAAACAGAATTATCATGGAAATAACCTTAATAAACGTTATTATAGCCATAATAATCGTAATAGTCATAATCACCAGAATAATCTTTGTGATGAACATAATATACGTCATAATCATAGTATAAAACATAATGATCATAATAATTATAATAATAACAATAACAACCCTGCAAAAATCGTAATAACCATTATGATAGCCATAAAAACTATATTCATCATAATAGCCATTATAATCTTAGGGATGATCATAATATTCGTCATAATCATACTAGGAACCATAATAATCGTAATAATCATAATAATAACCATCATAAACTTGAAAACGATCATAATAACCATTATAATGGCCATAAAAACCATAATAATCATAATAGCCATAATAATCTGAATGATAATCATAATAACCATACTATCAACCATAATAATCATAATAACCGTCATAATAACCAGAAAAATCATAGCAATCATAATAATAATTATGGTAATAGTAGCAACAATCATAATAGCCGTAATAATCATAGTAAAAGTTAGACTAACTGTAATAATCATAACAACGTAATAATAAACAGAATTGTCATGGAAAAAACATTAATAATCGTTATTATAGCCATAATAATCGTCATAGTCATAATCACCAGAATAATCTTAGTGATGATCATAATATTCATCATAATCATACTATGAAACATAATAATCATAATAACCATAATAATAACCATAATAAACTTGGAAGCAATCATAATAACCATTGTGATGGCCATAAAAACCATAATAAACCTAACAGTCATAATAATCTAAATAATATTCATAATAACCACACTATCAACCATAATAATCCTTGTAATCGTCATAATAACCACAACAATCATAACAATCGTAATAATAAACATAATAATCAGAGCAACAGTCATAATAGCCGCAATAATCATAGTAATAGTTATACTAACTGTAATAATCGTAACATCGTAGTAATAAACTGAATTGTCATGCAAATAACCTTTATAACCGTTATTATAACCATAATAATTGTTATAGTCATAATCACCAGAATAATCTTAGTGATGATCATAATATTCGTCATAATCACACTATGAAACATAATAATCGTAATAATCATAATAATAACCATAATAAACTTGGAAGCAATCATAATAACCATTATAATAGCCATAAAAACCATAGTAACCATAGTAGGCATTATAATCTAAATGATAATCATAATAACCACACTATCAACCATAATAATCATAGTAATCGTCATAATAACCACAACAATCATAACAATCGTAATAATAATCATAATAATAATAGCAACAGTCATAATAGTCGTAATAATCATAGTAATAGATATGCTAACTGTAGTAATCATAACATCGAAATAATAAACAGAATTCTCATGGAAATAACCTTTATAATCGTTATTATAACCATAATAATCGTAATAATCATAATCACCATAATAATCTCAGTGATGACCATAATAATCATCATAATCATACTAAGAAACAAAATAATAATAATCATCATAATAATAACAATAATAAACGTGGAAACAATCATAATTACCATTGTAACAGCCATAAAAACCATAATAATCATAATAGCCGTAATAATCTGAATGATAATAATAATAACCACACTGTCAACCATAATAATCATAGTAATCGTCATAATAACCACAACAATCATAGCAACAGTAATAATAATCATAATAATCATAGCAACAATCATAATAGCCGCAATAATCATAGTAATAGTTATACTAACTGTAATAATCATAACATCGTAGTAATAAACAGAATTATCATGGAAATAACATTAATAATCGTTATTATAGCCATAATAATCGTCATAGTCAAAATCACCATAATAATCTTAGTGATTATGATGATATTCGTCATAATCATACTAAGAAACATAATAATCATAACAAACATAATAATAACGATAATAAACCTGGAAAAATCATAATAAGCGTTAATGATGGCCATAAAAACCATAATAACCATAACAGCCATAATAATCTAAATGGTAATCATAATAACCACACTATCAAACATAATAATCATAGTAATCGTCATAATAACCACAACAATCATATCAATCGTAATAATAATTATAATAATCGTAGCAACAAATATAATCCCAGTAATAACCATAGTAATAGTTATACTAACTGTAATAACCATAACAACGTAATAATAAACAGAATTACCTTGGAAATAACCTTAATAATCGTTATTATAGCCATAATAATCGTAATAGTCATAATCACAAGAATAATCTTAGTGATGATCATAATATTCGTCATAATCATACTATGAAACATAATAATCGTAATAAACATAATAATAACCATAATAAACGTGGAAAAATCATAATAACCATTATGATGGACATAAAAACCATAATAAACGTAACAGCCATAATAATCTAACTAATAATCATAATAACCACACTATCAACCATAATAATCATAGTAATCGTCATAATAACCACAAGAATCATAACAAGCGTAATAATAATCATAATAATCATAGCAACAATCATAATAGCCGCAATAATCATAGTAATAGTTATACTAACTGTAATAATCATAACATCGTAGTAATAAACAGAATTGTCATGGAAATAACCTTTATAATCGTTATTATAGCCATAATAATCGTTATAGTCATAATCACCAGAATAATCTTAGTGATGATCATAATATTCGTCATAATCACACTATGAAACATAATAATCGTAATAATCATAATAATAACCATAATAAACTTGGAAACAACCATAATAACCATTATAATAGCAATGAAAACCATAATAATAGTAATAGCCATAATAATCTAAATGATAATCATAATAGCCACACTGTCAACCATAATAATCATAGTAATCGACATAATAACCACAACAATCATGACAATCGTAATAATAATCGTAATAATCATAGCAACAGTCATAATAGTCGTAATAATCGTAGTAATAGTTATGCTAACTGTAGTAATCATAACATCGAAATAATAAACAGAATTATCATGGAAATAACCTTAATAATCGTTATTATAGCCATAGTGATCGTAATAGACATAATCACAAGAATAATCTTAGTGATGATCATAATATTCGTCATAATCATACTATGAAACATAATAATCGTAATAAACATAATAATAACCATAATAAACCTGGAAAAATCATAATAACCATTATGATAGCCATAAAAACCATAATAATCATAATAGCCATAATAATCTAAATGATAATCTTAATAACCACACTGTCAACCAGAATAATCATAGTAATCGTCATAATATCCACAACAATCATAACAATCGTAATAATAATCATAATAATCATAGCAACGGTCATAATAGTCGTAATAATCATAGTAATAGTTATGCTAACTGTAGTAATCATAACATCGAAATAATAAACAGAATTATCATGGAAATAACCTTAATAATCGTTATCATAGCCATAATAATCGTACTAGTCATAATCACCAAAATAATCTTTATGATGATCATAATATTCGTCATAATCATACTATGAAACATAATAATCATAATCATCATAATAAGAACCATAATAAACTTGGAAACAATCATAAGAACCATTATAATGGCCATAAAAACCATAATAATCGTAATAGCCATAATAATCTGCATGATAATCATAATAACCTTACTATCAACCATAATAATCATAGTAAACGTCATAATAACCACAAAAATCATAACAATCATAATAATAACTATGATAATCGTAGCAACAATCATAATAGCCGTAATAACCGTAGTAATAGCTAGACTAACTCTAATTATCATAACAACGTAATAATAAACAGAATTACCTTGGAAATAACATTAATAATAGTTATTACAGCCATAATGATCGTAATAGTCATAATCACCAGAATAATCTTAGTGATGATCATAATATACGTCATAATCATACTATAAAACATAATAATCATAATAGTCATAATAATAACCATAATAAACCTGGAAAAATCGGAATAACCATTATGATAGCCATAAAAACCATATTAATCATAATAGCCGTTATAATCTTAGTGATGATCATAATATTCGTCATAATCATACTAGGAACCATAATAATCGTAATAATCATAATAATAACCATCATAAACTTGAAAACGATCATAATAACCATTATAATGGCCATAAAAACCATAATAATCATAATAGCCATAATAATCTGAATGATAATCATAATAACCATACTATCAACCATAATAATCATAATAACCGTCATAATAACCAGAAAAATCATAGCAATCATAATAATAATTATGGTAATAGTAGCAACAATCATAATAGCCGTAATAATCATAGTAAGAGTTAGACTAACTGTAATAATCATAACAACGTAATAATAAACAGAATTGTCATGGAAAAAACATTAATAATCGTTATTATAGCCATAATAATCGTCATAGTCATAATCACCAGAATAATCTTAGTGATGATCATAATATTCATCATAATCATACTATGAAACATAATAATCATAATAACCATAATAATAACCATAATAAACTTGGAAGCAATCATAATAACCATTGTGATGGCCATAAAAACCATAATAAACCTAACAGTCATAATAATCTAAATAATATTCATAATAACCGCACTATCAACCATAATAATCCTTGTAATCGTCATAATAACCACAACAATCATAACAATCGTAATAATAAACATAATAATCAGAGCAACAGTCATAATAGCCGCAATAATCATAGTAATAGTTATACTCACTGTAATAATCGTAACATCGTAGTAATAAACTGAATTGTCATGCAAATAACCTTTATAACCGTTATTATAACCATAATAATTGTTATAGTCATAATCACCAGAATAATCTTAGTGATGATCATAATATTCGTCATAATCACACTATGAAACATAATAATCGTAATGATCATAATAATAACCATAATAAACTTGGAAGCAATCATAATAACCATTATAATAGCCATAAAAACCATAGTAACCATAGTAGGCATTATAATCTAAATGATAATCATAATAACCACACTATCAACCATAATAATCATAGTAATCGTCATAATAACCACAACAATCATAACAATCGTAATAATAATCATAATAATAATAGCAACAGTCATAATAGTCGTAATAATCATAGTAATGGATATGCTAACTGTAGTAATCATAACATCGAAATAATAAACAGAATTATCATGGAAATAACCTTTATAATCGTTATTATAACCATAATAATCGTAATAATCATAATCACCATAATAATCTCAGTGATGACCATAATAATCGTCATAATCATACTAAGAAACAAAATAATAATAATCATCATAATAATAACAATAATAAACGTGGAAACAATCATAATTACCATTGTAACAGCCATAAAAACCATAATAATCATAATAGCCGTAATAATCTGAATGATAATAATAATAACCACACTGTCAACCATAATAATCATAGTAATCGTCATAATAACCACAACAATCATAGCAACAGTAATAATAATCATAATAATCATAGCAACAATCATAATAGCCGCAATAATCATAGTAATAGTTATACTAACTGTAATAATCATAACATCGTAGTAATAAACAGAATTATCATGGAAATAACATTAATAATCGTTATTATAGCCATAATAATCGTCATAGTCAAAATCACCATAATAATCTTAGTGATTATGATGATATTCGTCATAATCATACTAAGAAACATAATAATCATAACAAACATAATAATAACGATAATAAACCTGGAAAAATCATAATAAGCGTTAATGATGGCCATAAAAACCATAATAACCATAACAGCCATAATAATCTAAATGGTAATCATAATAACCACACTATCAAACATAATAATCATAGTAATCGTCATAATAACCACAACAATCATATCAATCGTAATAATAATTATAATAATCGTAGCAACAAATATAATCCCAGTAATAACCATAGTAATAGTTATACTAACTGTAATAACCATAACAACGTAATAATAAACAGAATTACCTTGGAAATAACCTTAATAATCGTTATTATAGCCATAATAATCGTAATAGTCATAATCACAAGAATAATCTTAGTGATGATCATAATATTCGTCATAATCATACTATGAAACATAATAATCGTAATAAACATAATAATAACCATAATAAACGTGGAAACAATCATAAGAACCATTATAATGGCCATAAAAACCATAATAATCGTAATAGCCATAATAATCTGCATGATAATCATAATAACCACACTATCAACCATAATAATCATAGTAAACGTCATAATAACCACAAAAATCATAACAATCATAATAATAACTATGATAATCGTAGCAACAATCATAATAGCCGTAATAACCGTAGTAATAGCTAGACTAACTCTAATTATCATAACAACGTAATAATAAACAGAATTACCTTGGAAATAACATTAATAATAGTTATTACAGCCATAATGATCGTAATAGTCATAATCACCAGAATAATCTTAGTGATGATCATAATATACGTCATAATCATACTATAAAACATAATAATCATAATAGTCATAATAATAACCATAATAAACCTGGAAAAATCGGAATAACCATTATGATAGCCATAAAAACCATATTAATCATAATAGCCGTTATAATCTTAGTGATGATCATAATATTCGTCATAATCATACTAGGAACCATAATAATCGTAATAATCATAATAATAACCATCATAAACTTGAAAACGATCATAATAACCATTATAATGGCCATAAAAACCATAATAATCATAATAGCCATAATAATCTGAATGATAATCATAATAACCATACTATCAACCATAATAATCATAATAACCGTCATAATAACCAGAAAAATCATAGCAATCATAATAATAATTATGGTAATAGTAGCAACAATCATAATAGCCGTAATAATCATAGTAAGAGTTAGACTAACTGTAATAATCATAACAACGTAATAATAAACAGAATTGTCATGGAAAAAACATTAATAATCGTTATTATAGCCATAATAATCGTCATAGTCATAATCACCAGAATAATCTTAGTGATGATCATAATATTCATCATAATCATACTATGAAACATAATAATCATAATAACCATAATAATAACCATAATAAACTTGGAAGCAATCATAATAACCATTGTGATGGCCATAAAAACCATAATAAACCTAACAGTCATAATAATCTAAATAATATTCATAATAACCGCACTATCAACCATAATAATCCTTGTAATCGTCATAATAACCACAACAATCATAACAATCGTAATAATAAACATAATAATCAGAGCAACAGTCATAATAGCCGCAATAATCATAGTAATAGTTATACTCACTGTAATAATCGTAACATCGTAGTAATAAACTGAATTGTCATGCAAATAACCTTTATAACCGTTATTATAACCATAATAATTGTTATAGTCATAATCACCAGAATAATCTTAGTGATGATCATAATATTCGTCATAATCACACTATGAAACATAATAATCGTAATGATCATAATAATAACCATAATAAACTTGGAAGCAATCATAATAACCATTATAATAGCCATAAAAACCATAGTAACCATAGTAGGCATTATAATCTAAATGATAATCATAATAACCACACTATCAACCATAATAATCATAGTAATCGTCATAATAACCACAACAATCATAACAATCGTAATAATAATCATAATAATAATAGCAACAGTCATAATAGTCGTAATAATCATAGTAATGGATATGCTAACTGTAGTAATCATAACATCGAAATAATAAACAGAATTATCATGGAAATAACCTTTATAATCGTTATTATAACCATAATAATCGTAATAATCATAATCACCATAATAATCTCAGTGATGACCATAATAATCGTCATAATCATACTAAGAAACAAAATAATAATAATCATCATAATAATAACAATAATAAACGTGGAAACAATCATAATTACCATTGTAACAGCCATAAAAACCATAATAATCATAATAGCCGTAATAATCTGAATGATAATAATAATAACCACACTGTCAACCATAATAATCATAGTAATCGTCATAATAACCACAACAATCATAGCAACAGTAATAATAATCATAATAATCATAGCAACAATCATAATAGCCGCAATAATCATAGTAATAGTTATACTAACTGTAATAATCATAACATCGTAGTAATAAACAGAATTATCATGGAAATAACATTAATAATCGTTATTATAGCCATAATAATCGTCATAGTCAAAATCACCATAATAATCTTAGTGATTATGATGATATTCGTCATAATCATACTAAGAAACATAATAATCATAACAAACATAATAATAACGATAATAAACCTGGAAAAATCATAATAAGCGTTAATGATGGCCATAAAAACCATAATAACCATAACAGCCATAATAATCTAAATGGTAATCATAATAACCACACTATCAAACATAATAATCATAGTAATCGTCATAATAACCACAACAATCATATCAATCGTAATAATAATTATAATAATCGTAGCAACAAATATAATCCCAGTAATAACCATAGTAATAGTTATACTAACTGTAATAACCATAACAACGTAATAATAAACAGAATTACCTTGGAAATAACCTTAATAATCGTTATTATAGCCATAATAATCGTAATAGTCATAATCACAAGAATAATCTTAGTGATGATCATAATATTCGTCATAATCATACTATGAAACATAATAATCGTAATAAACATAATAATAACCATAATAAACGTGGAAAAATCATAATAACCATTATGATGGACATAAAAACCATAATAAACGTAACAGCCATAATAATCTAACTAATAATCATAATAACCACACTATCAACCATAATAATCATAGTAATCGTCATAATAACCACAACAATCATAACAATCGTAATAATAATCATAATAATCATAGCAACAATCATAATAGCCGCAATAATCATAGTAATAGTTATACTAACTGTAATAATCATAACATCGTAGTAATAAACAGAATTGTCATGGAAATAACCTTTATAATCGTTATTATAGCCATAATAATCGTTATAGTCATAATCACCAGAATAATCTTAGTGATGATCATAATATTCGTCATAATCACACTATGAAACATAATAATCGTAATAATCATAATAATAACCATAATAAACTTGGAAACAACCATAATAACCATTATAATAGCAATGAAAACCATAATAATAGTAATAGCCATAATAATCTAAATGATAATCATAATAGCCACACTGTCAACCATAATAATCATAGTAATCGACATAATAACCACAACAATCATGACAATCGTAATAATAATCGTAATAATCATAGCAACAGTCATAATAGTCGTAATAATCGTAGTAATAGTTATGCTAACTGTAGTAATCATAACATCGAAATAATAAACAGAATTATCATGGAAATAACCTTAATAATCGTTATTATAGCCATAGTGATCGTAATAGACATAATCACAAGAATAATCTTAGTGATGATCATAATATTCGTCATAATCATACTATGAAACATAATAATCGTAATAAACATAATAATAACCATAATAAACCTGGAAAAATCATAATAACCATTATGATAGCCATAAAAACCATAATAATCATAATAGCCATAATAATCTAAATGATAATCTTAATAACCACACTGTCAACCAGAATAATCATAGTAATCGTCATAATATCCACAACAATCATAACAATCGTAATAATAATCATAATAATCATAGCAACGGTCATAATAGTCGTAATAATCATAGTAATAGTTATGCTAACTGTAGTAATCATAACATCGAAATAATAAACAGAATTATCATGGAAATAACCTTAATAATCGTTATCATAGCCATAATAATCGTACTAGTCATAATCACCAAAATAATCTTTATGATGATCATAATATTCGTCATAATCATACTATGAAACATAATAATCATAATCATCATAATAAGAACCATAATAAACTTGGAAACAATCATAAGAACCATTATAATGGCCATAAAAACCATAATAATCGTAATAGCCATAATAATCTGCATGATAATCATAATAACCTTACTATCAACCATAATAATCATAGTAAACGTCATAAGAACCACAAAAATCATAACAATCATAATAATAACTATGATAATCGTAGCAACAATCATAATAGCCGTAATAACCGTAGTAATAGCTAGACTAACTCTAATTATCATAACAACGTAATAATAAACAGAATTACCTTGGAAATAACATTAATAATAGTTATTACAGCCATAATGATCGTAATAGTCATAATCACCAGAATAATCTTAGTGATGATCATAATATACGTCATAATCATACTATAAAACATAATAATCATAATAGTCATAATAATAACCATAATAAACCTGGAAAAATCGGAATAACCATTATGATAGCCATAAAAACCATATTAATCATAATAGCCGTTATAATCTTAGTGATGATCATAATATTCGTCATAATCATACTAGGAACCATAATAATCGTAATAATCATAATAATAACCATAATAAACTTGAAAACGGTCATAATAACCATTATAATGGTCATAAAAACCATAATAACCATAATAGGCATAATAATCTAAATGATAATCTTAATAACCACACTATCAATCATAATAATCATAGTAATCGTCATAATAACCACAACAATCATAACAATCGTAATAATAATCATAATAATCATAGCAACAGTCATAATAGTCGTAATAGTCATAGTAATAGTTATACTAACTGTAATAATAATAACATCGTAACAATAAACAGAATTATCATGGAAATAACCTTAATAATCGTTATTATAGCTATAATAATCGTAATAGACATAATCACCAGAATAATCTGAGTGATGATCATAATATTCGACATAATCATACTATGAAACATAATAATCATAATAATCATAATGATAACCATAATAAACTTGGAAGCAATCATAATAACCATTATTATAGCCATAAAAACCATAGTAACCATAGTAGGCATTATAATCTAAATGATAATCATAATAACCACACTATCAACCATAATAATCATAGTAATCGTCATAATAACCACAACAATCATAACAATCGTAATAATAATCATAATAATAATAGCAACAGTCAGAATAGTCGTAATAATCATAGTAATAGATATGCTAACTGTAGTAATCATAACATCGAAATAATAAACAGAATTATCATGGAAATAACCTTTATAATCGTTATTATAACCATAATAATCGTAATAATCATAATCACCATAATAATCTCAGTGATGACCATAATAATCATCATAATCATACTAAGAAACAAAATAATAATAATCATCATAATAATAACAATAATAAACGTGGAAACACTCATAATTACCATTGTAACAGCCATAAAAACCATAATAATCATAATAGCCGTAATAATCTGAATGATAATAATAATAACCACACTGTCAACCATAATAATCATAGTAATCGTCATAATAACCACAACAATCATAGCAACAGTAATAATAATCATAATAATCATAGCAACAATCATAATAGCCGCAATAATCATAGTAATAGTTATACTAACTGTAATAATCATAACATCGTAGTAATAAACAGAATTATCATGGAAATAACATTAATAATCGTTATTATAGCCATAATAATCGTCATAGTCAAAATCACCATAATAATCTTAGTGATTATGATGATATTCGTCATAATCATACTAAGAAACATAATAATCATAACAAACATAATAATAACGATAATAAACCTGGAAAAATCATAATAAGCGTTAATGATGGCCATAAAAACCATAATAACCATAACAGCCATAATAATCTAAATGGTAATCATAATAACCACACTATCAAACATAATAATCATAGTAATCGTCATAATAACCACAACAATCATATCAATCGTAATAATAATTATAATAATCGTAGCAACAAATATAATCCCAGTAATAACCATAGTAATAGTTATACTAACTGTAATAACCATAACAACGTAATAATAAACAGAATTACCTTGGAAATAACCTTAATAATCGTTATTATAGCCATAATAATCGTAATAGTCATAATCACAAGAATCATCTTAGTGATGATCATAATATTCGTCATAATCATACTATGAAACATAATAATCGTAATAAACATAATAATAACCATAATAAACGTGGAAAAATCATAATAACCATTATGATGGACATAAAAACCATAATAAACGTAACAGCCATAATAATCTAACTAATAATCATAATAACCACACTATCAACCATAATAATCATAGTAATCGTCATAATAACCACAAGAATCATAACAAGCGTAATAATAATCATAATAATCATAGCAACAATCATAATAGCCGCAATAATCATAGTAATAGTTATACTAACTGTAATAATCATAACATCGTAGTAATAAACAGAATTGTCATGGAAATAACCTTTATAATCGTTATTATAGCCATAATAATCGTTATAGTCATAATCACCAGAATAATCTTAGTGATGATCATAATATTCGTCATAATCACACTATGAAACATAATAATCGTAATAATCATAATAATAACCATAATAAACTTGGAAACAACCATAATAACCATTATAATAGCAATGAAAACCATAATAATAGTAATAGCCATAATAATCTAAATGATAATCATAATAGCCACACTGTCAACCATAATAATCATAGTAATCGACATAATAACCACAACAATCATGACAATCGTAATAATAATCGTAATAATCATAGCAACAGTCATAATAGTCGTAATAATCGTAGTAATAGTTATGCTAACTGTAGTAATCATAACATCGAAATAATAAACAGAATTATCATGGAAATAACCTTAATAATCGTTATCATAGCCATAATAATCGTACTAGTCATAATCACCAAAATAATCTTTATGATGATCATAATATTCGTCATAATCATACTATGAAACATAATAATCATAATCATCATAATAAGAACCATAATAAACTTGGAAACAATCATAAGAACCATTATAATGGCCATAAAAACCATAATAATCGTAATAGCCATAATAATCTGCATGATAATCATAATAACCTTACTATCAACCATAATAATCATAGTAAACGTCATAATAACCACAAAAATCATAACAATCATAATAATAACTATGATAATCGTAGCAACAATCATAATAGCCGTAATAACCGTAGTAATAGCTAGACTAACTCTAATTATCATAACAACGTAATAATAAACAGAATTACCTTGGAAATAACATTAATAATAGTTATTACAGCCATAATGATCGTAATAGTCATAATCACCAGAATAATCTTAGTGATGATCATAATATACGTCATAATCATACTATAAAACATAATAATCATAATAGTCATAATAATAACCATAATAAACCTGGAAAAATCGGAATAACCATTATGATAGCCATAAAAACCATATTAATCATAATAGCCGTTATAATCTTAGTGATGATCATAATATTCGTCATAATCATACTAGGAACCATAATAATCGTAATAATCATAATAATAACCATAATAAACTTGAAAACGGTCATAATAACCATTATAATGGTCATAAAAACCATAATAACCATAATAGGCATAATAATCTAAATGATAATCTTAATAACCACACTATCAATCATAATAATCATAGTAATCGTCATAATAACCACAACAATCATAACAATCGTAATAATAATCATAATAATCATAGCAACAGTCATAATAGTCGTAATAGTCATAGTAATAGTTATACTAACTGTAATAATAATAACATCGTAACAATAAACAGAATTATCATGGAAATAACCTTAATAATCGTTATTATAGCTATAATAATCGTAATAGACGTAATCACCAGAATCATCTGAGTGATGATCATAATATTCGACATAATCATACTATGAAACATAATAATCATAATAATCATAATGATAACCATAATAAACTCGGAAACAATCATAATAACCGTTATAATTGCCATAAAATTCATAATAATAGTAATACCCGTAATAATCTAAATGATAATCATAATAACCACACTATCAACCATAATAATCATAGTAATCGTCATAATAACCACAAGAATCATAACAATCGTAATAATAATCATAATAATCATAGCAACAATCATAATAGCCGCAATAATCGTAGTAATAGTTATACTAACTGTAATAATCATAACATCGTAGTAATAAACAGAATTGTCATGGAAATAACCTTTATAATCGTTATTATAAACATAATAATCGTTATAGTCATAATCACCAGAATAATCTTAGTGATGATCATAATATTCGTCATAATCACACTATGAAACATAATAATCGTAATAATCATAGTAATAACCATAATAAACTTGGAAACAACCATAATAACCATTATAATAGCAATGAAAACCATAATAATAGTAATAGCCATAATAATCTAAATGATAATCATAATAGCCAAACTGTCAACCATAATAATCATAGTAATCGACATAATAACCACAACCATCATGACAATCGTAATAACAATCGTAATAATCATAGCAACAGTCATAATAGTCGCAATAATCGTAGTAATAGTTATGCTAACTGTAGTAACCATAACATCGAAATAATAAACAGAATTATCATGGAAATAACCTAAATAATCGTTATTATAGCCATAATGATCGTAATAGTCATAATCACAAGAATAATCTTAGTGATGATCATAATATTCGTCATAATCATACTATGAAACATAATAATCGTAATAAACATAATAATGACCATAATAAACCTGGAAAAGTCATAATAACCATTATGATAGTCATAAAAATCATAATAATCATAATAGCCATAATAATCTAAATGATAATCTGAATAACCACACTGTCAACCAGAATAAACATAGTAATCGTCATAATATCCACAACAATCATAACAATCGTAATAATAATCATAATAATCAAAGCAACAGTCATAATAGTCGTAATAATCATAGTAATAGTTATGCTAACTGTAGCAATCATAACATCGAAATAATAAACAGAATTACCATGTAAATAACCTTAATATTCGTTATCATAGCCATAATAATCGTAATAGTCATAATCACCAAAATAATCTTTGTGATGATCATCATATTCGTCATAATCATACTATGAAACATAATAATCGTAATAATCATAATAATAACCATAATAAACTTGAAAACGATCATAATAACCATTATAATGGCCATAAAAACCATAATAACAATAATAGGCATAATAATCTAAATGATAATCATAATAACCACACTATCAACCATAATAATCATAGTAATCGTCATAATAACCACAACAATCATAACAATCGTAATAATAATCATAATAATCATAGCAACAGTCCTAATAGTCGTAATAGTCATAGTAATAGTTATACTAACTGTAATAATCATAACATCGTAACAATAAACAGAATTATCATGGAAATAACCTTAATAATCGTTATTATAGCTATAATAATCGTAATAGTCATAATCACCAGAATAATCTGAGTGATGATCATAATATTCGTCATAATCATACTATGAAACATAATAATCATAACCATAATAATCATAATAAGAACCATAATAAACTTGGAAACAATCATAATAACCATTATAATGGCCATAAAAGCCATAATAATCGTAATAGCCATAATAATCTACATGATAATCATAATGACCATACTATGAACCATAATAATCATAGTAACCGTCATAATAACCACAAAAATCATATCAATCATAATAATAACGATGATAATCGTAGCAACAACCATAACAGCCGTAAGAACCGTAGTAATAGTTAGACTAACTCTAATAATCATAACAACGTAATAATAAACAGAATTACCTTGGAAATAACATTAATAATCGTTATTATAGCCATCATAATCGTCATAGTCAAAACCATCAGAATAATCTTAGTGATGATCATAATATTCGTCATAATCACACTATGAAACATAGTAATCGTAATAATCATAATAATAACCATAATAAACTTGAAAACGATCATAATAACCATTATAGTGGACATAAAAACCATAATAATCATAATAGCCATAATAATCTGCATGATAATCATAATAACCATACTATCAACCATTATAATCATAGTAATCGTCATAATAACCACAACAATCATAACAATCATAATAATAACTATGATAATCGTAGCAGCAATCATAATAGCCGTAATAGCCGTAATAATAGTTAGACTAACTCTAGTAATCATAACAACGTAATAATGAACAGAATTACCTTGGAAATAACATCAATAATCGTTATTATAGCCATAATAATCGTCATAGTCAAAACCTCCAGAATAATGTTAGTGATGATCATAATATTCGTCATAATCATACTATGAAACATAATAATCATAGTAACCATACCAATATCCATAATAAACTTGGAAGCAATCATAATAACCATTATGATGGACATAAAAACCATAATAAACGTAACAGCCTTAATAATATAAATGATAATCATAATAACCACACTATCAACCATTATAATCATAGTAATCGTCATAATAACCACAACAATCATAACAATCGTAGCAATAATCCTAATAATCATAGCAACAATCACAATAGCCGCAATAAGCATAGTAATAGTTATACTAACTGTAATAATCATATCATCGTAGTAATAAACAGAACTTTCATGGAAATAACCTTTATAACCGTTATTATAAACATAATAATCGTAATAAACATAATAATAACCATAATAAACGTGGAAAAATCATAATAACCATTATGATGGACATAAAAACCATAATAAACGTAACAGCCATAATAATCTAACTAATAATCATAATAACCACACTATCAACCATAGTAATCATAGTAATCGTCATAATAACCACAAGAATCATAACAAGCGTAATAATAATCATAATAATCATAGCAACAATCATAATAGCCGCAATAATCATAGTAATAGTTATACTAACTGTAATAATCATAACATCGTAGTAATAAACAGAATTGTCATGGAAATGACCTTTATAATCGTTATTATAACCATAATAATCGTTATAGTCATAATCACCAGAATAATCTTAGTGATGATCATAATATTCGTCATAATCACACTATGAAACATAATAATCGTAATAATCATAATAATAACCATAATAAACTTGGAAACAACCATAATAACCATTATAATAGCAATGAAAACCATAATAATAGTAATAGCCATAATAATCTAAATGATAATCATAATAGCCAAACTGTCAACCATAATAATCATAGTAATCCTCATAATAACCACAAAAATCATAGCAATCATAATAATAACTCTGATAATCGTAGCAACAGTCATAATAGCCGTAATAATCATAGTAATAGTTAGACTAACTCTAATAATCATAAGAACGTCATAATAAACAGAATTACCATGGAAATAACATTAATACTCGTTATTACAGCCATAATAATCGTCATAGTCAAAACCACCAGAATAATCTTAGTGATGATCATAATATTCGTCACAAACATACTATGAAACATAATAATCATAATAATCATAATAATAACCATAATAAACTTAGAAGCATCCATAATAAAGATTATAATAGCCATAACAACCATAATAACCATAATAGGCATAATAATCTAAATGATAATCATAATAACCACACTATCAAACATAATAATCATAGTAATCGTCCTAATAACCACAACAATCATAACAATCGTAATAATAATCATAATAATCATAGCAACAGTCATAATGGTCGTAATAATCATAGTAATAGTTATGCTAACTGTAGTAATCATAACATCGAAATAATAAACAGAATTATCATGGAAATAACATAATAATCGTTATTATAGCCATAATAATCGTAATAGTCATAATCACCAAAGTAATCTTAGTGATTATGATAATATACGTCATAATCATACTATGAAACATAATAATCATAATAATCATAATAAGAACCATAATAAACATGGAAAGAATCATAATAACAAATATAATGGCCATAAAAACCATAATAATCGTAATAGCCATAATAATCTGCATGATAATCGTAATAACCTAACTATCAACCATAATAATCATATTCAACGTCATAATATTCACAAAAATCATAAAAATCGTAGTAATAACTATGATAATCGTAGCAACAATCATAATAGCCGTAATAATCGTAGTAATAGTTAGACTAACTCTAATAATCATAACAACGTAATAATAAACAGAATTACCTTGGAAATAACATTAGTAATCGTTATTATAGCCATAATAATCGTCATTGGCAAAACCACCAGAATAATCTGAGTGATGATCGTAATATTCGTCATAATCACACTATGAAACATAATAATCATAACAACCATAATAATAACCATAATAAACTTGGAAGCAATCATAATAACCATTGTGATGGCCATAAAAACCATAATAAACGTAACAGCCATAATAATATAGATAATAATCATAATAACCACACTATCAACCATAATAATCATAGTAGTCGTCATAATAACCACAACAATCATAACAATCGGAATAATAACCATAATAATCATAGCAACAGTCAGAATAGTCGTAATAATCATAGTAACAGTTATGCTAACTGTAGTAATCATAACATCGAAATAATAAACAGAATTATCATGGAAATAACATAATAATCGTTATTATAGCCATAATAATCGTAATAGTCATAATCACCAAAGTAATCTTAGTGATTATGATAGTATACGTCATAATCATACTATGAAACATAATAATCATAATAATCATAATAAGAACCATAATAAACATGGAAAGAATCATAATAACAAATATAATGGCCATAAAAACCATAATAATCGTAATAGCCATAATAATCTGCATGCTAATCGTAATAACCTAACTATCAACCATAATGATCATATTAAACGTCATAATAACCACAAAAATCATAAAAATCGTAGTAATAACTATGATAATCGTAGCAACAATCATAATAGCCGTAATAATCGTAGTAATAGTTAGACTAACTCTAATAATCATAACAACGTAATAATAAACAGAATTACCTTGGAAATAACATTAGTAATCGTTATTATAGCCATAATAATCGTCATTGGCAAAACCACCAGAATAATCTGAGTGATGATCGTAATATTCGTCATAATCACACTATGAAACATAATAATCATAACAACCATAATAATAACCATAATAAACTTGGTAGCAATCATAATAACCATTGTGATGGCCATAAAAACCATAATAAACGTAACAGCCATAATAATATAGATAATAATCATAATAACCACACTATCAACCATAATAATCATAGTAATCGTCATAATAACCACAACAATCATAACAATCGGAATAATAACCATAATAATCATAGCAACAGTCAGAATAGTCGTAATAATCATAGTAACAGTTATGCTAACTGTAGTAATCATAACATCGAAATAATAAACAGAATTATCATGGAAATAACATAATAATCGTTATTATATCCATAATAATCGTAATAGTCATAATCTCCAAAATAATCTTAGTGATTTTGATAATATACGTCATAATCATACTATGAAACATAATAATCATAGTAACCATAATAATAACCATAATAAACTTGGAAGCAATCGTAATAACCGTTATGATGGATATAAAAACCATAATAAACGTAACAGCCATAATAATCTAACTAATAATCATAATAACCACACTATCAACCATAATAATCATAGTAATCGACATAATAACCGCAAGAATCATAACAATCGTAATAATAATCATAATAATCTAAGCAACAATCATAATAGCCGCAATAACCATAGTAATAGTTATACTAACTGTAATAATCATAACATCGTAATAATAAACAGAATTGTCATGGAAATAACATTTATAATCGTTATTATAACCATAATGATCGTTATAGTCATAATCACCAGAATAACCTTAGTGATGATCATAATATTCGTCATAATCACACTATGAAACATAATAATCGTAATAATCATAATAATAACCATAATAAACTTGGAAGCAATCATAATAACCATTATAATAGCCATAAAAACCATAATAACCATAATAGGCATAATAATATAAATGATAATCATAAGAACCACACTATCAACCATAATAATCATAGTAATCGTCATAATAACCACAACAATCATAACAATCGTAATAATAACCATAATAATCATAGCAACAGTCATAATAGTCGTAATAATCATAGTAATAGTTATGCTAACTGTTGTAATCATAACATCGAAATAATAAACAGAACTATCATGGAAATAACTTTAATAATCGTTATTATAGCCATAATATTCGTAATAGTCATAATCACCAGAATAATCTTTGTGATGATCATAATATTCGTCATAATCACACTATGAAACATAATAATCGTAATAAACATAATAATAACCATAATAAACGTGGAAAAATCATAATAACCATTATGATGGACATAAAAACCATAATAAACGTAACAGCCATAATAATCTAACTAATAATCATAATAACCACACTATCAACCATAATAATCATAGTAATCGTCATAATAACCACAAGAATCATAACAAGCGTAATAATAATCATAATAATCATAGCAACAATCATAATAGCCGCAATAATCATAGTAATAGTTATACTAACTGTAATAATCATAACATCGTAGTAATAAACAGAATTGTCATGGAAATAACCTTTATAATCGTTATTATAACCATAATAATCGTTATAGTCATAATCACCAGAATAATCTTAGTGATGATCATAATATTCGTCATAATCACACTATGAAACATAATAATCGTAATAATCATATTAATAACCATAATAAACTTGGAAACAACCATAATAACCATTATAATGGCCATAAAAACCATAATAACCGTAATAGGCATAATAATCTAAATGATAATCATAATAACCACACTATCAACCATAATAATCATAGTAATCGTCATAATAACCACAACAATCATAACAATCGTAATAATAATCATAATAATCATAGCAACAGTCATAATAGTCGTAATAGTCATAGTAATAGTTATACTAACTGTAATAATCATAAAATCGTAACAATAAACAGAATTACCTTGGAAATAACATTAATAATCGTTATTATAGCAATAATAATCGACATAGTCAAAACCACCAGAATAATGTTAGTGATGATCATAATATTCGTCATAATCATACTATGAAACATAATAATCATAGTAACCATACCAATAATCATAATAAACTTGGAAGCAATCATAATAACCATTATGATGGACATAAAAACCATAATAAACGTAACAGCCATAATAATATAAATGATAATCATAATAACCACACTATCAACCATTATAATCATAGTAATCGTCATAATAACCACAACAATCATAACAATCGTAGCAATAATCCTAATAATCATAGCAACAATCACAATAGCCGCAATAAGCATAGTAATAGTTATACTAACTGTAATAATCATATCATCGTAGTAATAAACAGAACTTTCATGGAAATAACCTTTATAACCGCTATTATAAACATAATAATCGTAATAGCCATAATCACCAGAATAATCTTAGAGATGATCATAATATTCGTCATAATCACACTATGAAACATAATAATCGTAATAATCATAATAATAACCATAATAAACTTGGAAACAATCATAATAACCGTTATGATAGCCAAAAAACCAGAATAATCATAATAGCCATAATAATCTGAATGATAATCTTAATAACCACACTGTCAGCCAGAATAATCATAGTAATCGTCATAATATCCACAACAATCATAACAATCGTAATAATAATCATAATAATCATAGCAACAGTCATAATAGTCGTAATAATCATAGTAATAGTTATGCTAACTGTAGTAATCATAACATCGAAATAATAAACAGAATTATCATGGAAATAACCTTAATAACCGTTATCATAGCCATAATAATCGTACTAGTCATAATCACCAAAATAATCTTTATGATGATCATAATATTCGTCATAATCATACTATGAAACATAATAATCATAATCATCATAATAAGAACCATAATAAACTTGGAAACAATCATAAGAACCATTATAATGGCCATAAAAGCCATAATAATCGTAATAGCCATAATAATCTGCATGATAATCATAATAACCTTACTATCAACCATAATAATCATAGTAAACGTCATAATAACCACAAAAATCATAACAATCATAATAATAACCATAATAATCATAGCAACAGTCATAATAGTCGTAATAATCATAGTAATAGTTATGCTAACTGTAGTAATCATAACATCGAAATAATAAACAGAATTATCATGGAAATAACCTTAATAATCGTTATTATAGCCATAATATTCGTAATAGTCATAATCACCAGAATAATCTTTGTGATGACCATAATATTCGTCATAATCACACTATGAAACATAATAATCGTAATAATCATAATAATAACCATAATAAACTTGGAAACAACCATAATAACCATTATAATATCAATGAAAGCCATAATAATAGTAATAGCCATAATAATCTAAATGATAATCATAATAACCACTCTGTCAACCATAATAATCATAGTAATCGACATAATAACCACAACAATCATGACAATCGTAATAATAATCGTAATAATCATAGCAACAGTCATAATAGCCGTATAGCCGTAGTAATAGTTAGACTAACTCTAATAATCATAACAACGTAATAATAAACAGAATTACCTTGGAAATAACCTTAATAATCGATATTATAGCCATAATAATCGTAATAGTCATAATCACAAGAATAATCTTAGTGATGATCATAATATTCGTCATAATCATACTATGAAACATAATAATCGTAATAAACATAATAATAACCATAATAAACGTGGAAAAATCATAATAACCATTATGATGGACATAAAAACCATAATAAACGTAACAGCCATAATAATCTAACTAATAATCATAATAACCACACTATCAACCATAATAATCATAGTAATCGTCATAATAACCACAAGAATCATAACAAGCGTAATAATAATCATAATAATCATAGCAACAATCATAATAGCCGCAATAATCATAGTAATAGTTATACTAACTTTAATAATCATAACATCGTAGTAATAAACAGAATTGTCATGGAAATAACCTTTATAATCGTTATTATAACCATAATAATCGTTATAGTCATAATCACCAGAATAATCTTAGTGATGATCATAATATTCGTCATAATCACACTATGAAACATAATAATCGTAATAATCATATTAATAACCATAATAAACTTGGAAACAACCATAATAACCATTATAATGGCCATAAAAACCATAATAACCGTAATAGGCATAATAATCTAAATGATAATCATAATAACCACACTATCAACCATAATAATCATAGTAATCGTCATAATAACCACAACAATCATAACAATCGTAATAATAATCATAATAATCATAGCAACAGTCATAATAGTCGTAATAGACATAGTAATAGTTATACTAACTGTAATAATCATAAAATCGTAACAATAAACAGAATTATCATTGAAATAACCTTAATAATCGTTATTATAGCTATAATAATCGTAATAGTCATAATCACCAGAATAATCTGAGTGATGATCATAATATTCGTCATAATCATACTATGAAACATAATAATCATAACCATAATAATCATAATAAGAACCATAATAAACTTGGAAACAATCATAATAACCATTATAATGGCCATAAAAACCATAATATTCGTAATAGCCATAATAATCTGCATGATAATCATAATAACCATACTAAGAACCATAATAATCATAGTAACCGTCATAATAACCACAAAAATCATATCAATCATAATAATAACTATGATAATCGTAGCAACAATCATAACAGCCGTAATAACCGTGGTAATAGTTAGGCTAACTCTAATAATCATAACAACGTAATAATAAACAGAATTACCTTGGAAATAACATTAATAATCGTTATTATATCCATCATAATCGTCATAGACAAAACCACCAGAATAATCTTAGTGATGATCATAATATTCGTCATAATCATACTATGAAACATAATAATCATCATAACCATAGTAATAACCATAATAAACTTGGAAGCAATCATAATAATCATTATGATGGACATAAAAACCATAATAAACGTAACAGCCATAGTAGTCTAGATAATAATCATAATAACCACACTATCAGCCATAATAATCATAGTAATCGTCATAATAACCACAAGAATCATAACAATCGTAATAATAATCATAATAATCATAGCGACAACCATAATAGCCGCAATAATCATAGTAATAGTTATACTAACTATAATAATCATAACATCGTAGTAATAAACAGAATTGTCATGGAAATAGCCTTTATACCCGTTATTATAACCATAATAATCGTAATAGTCATAATCACCAGAATAATCTTAGTGATGATCATAATATTCGTCATAATCACACTATGAAACATAATAATCGTAATAATCATAATAATAACCATAATAAACTTGGAAACAACCATAATAACCATTATAATATCAATGAAAGCCATAATAATAGTAATAGCCATAATAATCTAAATGATAATCATAATAACCACTCTGTCAACCATAATAATCATAGTAATCGACATAATAACCACAACAATCATGACAATCGTAATAATAATCGTAATAATCATAGCAACAGTCATAATAGCCGTAATAGCCGTAGTAATAGTTAGACTAACTCTAATAATCATAACAACGTAATAATAAACAGAATTACCTTGGAAATAACCTTAATAATCGTCATTATAGCCATAATAATCGTAATAGTCATAATCACAAGAATAATCTTAGTGATGATCATAATATCCGTCATAATCATACTATGAAACATAATAATCGTAATAAACATAATAATAACCATAATAAACGTGGAAAAATCATAATAACCATTATGATGGACATAAAAACCATAATAAACGTAACAGCCATAATAATCTAACTAATAATCATAATAACCACACTATCAACCATAATAATCATAGTAATCGTCATAATAACCACAAGAATCATAACAAGCGTAATAATAATCATAATAATCATAGCAACAATCATAATAGCCGCAATAATCATAGTAATAGTTATACTAACTTTAATAATCATAACATCGTAGTAATAAACAGAATTGTCATGGAAATAACCTTTATAATCGTTATTATAACCATAATAATCGTTATAGTCATAATCACCAGAATAATCTTAGTGATGATCATAATATTCGTCATAATCATACTATGAAACATAATAATCGTAATAAACATAATAATAACCATAATAAACGTGGAAAAATCATAATAACCATTATGATGGACATAAAAACCATAATAAACGTAACAGCCATAATAATCTAACTAATAATCATAATAACCACACTATCAACCATAATAATCATAGTAATCGTCATAATAACCACAAGAATCATAACAAGCGTAATAATAATCATAATAATCATAGCAACAATCATAATAGCCGCAATAATCATAGTAATAGTTATACTAACTGTAATAATCATAACATCGTAGTAATAAACAGAATTGTCATGGAAATAACCTTTATAATCGTTATTATAGCCATAATAATCGTTATAGTCATAATCACCAGAATAATCTTAGTGATGATCATAATATTCGTCATAATCACACTATGAAACATAATAATCGTAATAATCATAATAATAACCATAATAAACTTGGAAACAACCATAATAACCATTATAATAGCAATGAAAACCATAATAATAGTAATAGCCATAATAATCTAAATGATAATCATAATAGCCACACTGTCAACCATAATAATCATAGTAATCGACATAATAACCACAACAATCATGACAATCGTAATAATAATCGTAATAATCATAGCAACAGTCATAATAGTCGTAATAATCGTAGTAATAGTTATGCTAACTGTAGTAATCATAACATCGAAATAATAAACAGAATTATCATGGAAATAACCTTAATAATCGTTATTATAGCCATAGTGATCGTAATAGACATAATCACAAGAATAATCTTAGTGATGATCATAATATTCGTCATAATCATACTATGAAACATAATAATCGTAATAAACATAATAATAACCATAATAAACCTGGAAAAATCATAATAACCATTATGATAGCCATAAAAACCATAATAATCATAATAGCCATAATAATCTAAATGATAATCTTAATAACCACACTGTCAACCAGAATAATCATAGTAATCGTCATAATATCCACAACAATCATAACAATCGTAATAATAATCATAATAATCATAGCAACGGTCATAATAGTCGTAATAATCATAGTAATAGTTATGCTAACTGTAGTAATCATAACATCGAAATAATAAACAGAATTATCATGGAAATAACCTTAATAATCGTTATCATAGCCATAATAATCGTACTAGTCATAATCACCAAAATAATCTTTATGATGATCATAATATTCGTCATAATCATACTATGAAACATAATAATCATAATCATCATAATAAGAACCATAATAAACTTGGAAACAATCATAAGAACCATTATAATGGCCATAAAAACCATAATAATCGTAATAGCCATAATAATCTGCATGATAATCATAATAACCTTACTATCAACCATAATAATCATAGTAAACGTCATAATAACCACAAAAATCATAACAATCATAATAATAACTATGATAATCGTAGCAACAATCATAATAGCCGTAATAACCGTAGTAATAGCTAGACTAACTCTAATTATCATAACAACGTAATAATAAACAGAATTACCTTGGAAATAACATTAATAATAGTTATTACAGCCATAATGATCGTAATAGTCATAATCACCAGAATAATCTTAGTGATGATCATAATATACGTCATAATCATACTATAAAACATAATAATCATAATAGTCATAATAATAACCATAATAAACCTGGAAAAATCGGAATAACCATTATGATAGCCATAAAAACCATATTAATCATAATAGCCGTTATAATCTTAGTGATGATCATAATATTCGTCATAATCATACTAGGAACCATAATAATCGTAATAATCATAATAATAACCATAATAAACTTGAAAACGGTCATAATAACCATTATAATGGTCATAAAAACCATAATAACCATAATAGGCATAATAATCTAAATGATAATCTTAATAACCACACTATCAATCATAATAATCATAGTAATCGTCATAATAACCACAACAATCATAACAATCGTAATAATAATCATAATAATCATAGCAACAGTCATAATAGTCGTAATAGTCATAGTAATAGTTATACTAACTGTAATAATAATAACATCGTAACAATAAACAGAATTATCATGGAAATAACCTTAATAATCGTTATTATAGCTATAATAATCGTAATAGACATAATCACCAGAATCATCTGAGTGATGATCATAATATTCGACATAATCATACTATGAAACATAATAATCATAATAATCATAATGATAACCATAATAAACTCGGAAACAATCATAATAACCGTTATAATTGCCATAAAATTCATAATAATAGTAATACCCGTAATAATCTAAATGATAATCATAATAACCACACTATCAACCATAATAATCATAGTAATCGTCATAATAACCACAAGAATCATAACAATCGTAATAATAATCATAATAATCATAGCAACAATCATAATAGCCGCAATAATCGTAGTAATAGTTATACTAACTGTAATAATCATAACATCGTAGTAATAAACAGAATTGTCATGGAAATAACCTTTATAATCGTTATTATAAACATAATAATCGTTATAGTCATAATCACCAGAATAATCTTAGTGATGATCATAATATTCGTCATAATCACACTATGAAACATAATAATCGTAATAGTCATAATAATAACCATAATAAACTTGGAAGCAATCACAATAACCATTATAATAGCCATAAAAACCATAATAACAATAATAGCCATAATAATCTAAATGATAATCGTAATAACAACACTATCAACCATAATAATCATAGTAATCGTCATAATAACCACAACAATCATAACAATCGTAATAATAATCATAATAATCATAGCAACAGTCATAATAGTCGTAATAACAATGGTAATAGTTATGCTAACTGTAGTAATCACAACATCGAAATAGTAAACAGAATTATCATGGAAATAACCTTAATAATCGATATTATAGCCATAAAAATCGTAATAATCATAATCACCATAATAATCTGAGTGATGACCATAATAATCATCATAATCATACTAAGAAACACAATAATAATAATAATCATAATAATAACCATAATAAACTTGGAAGCAATCATAATAACCATTGTGATGGCCATAAAGACCATAATAAACGTAACAGTCATAATAATCTAAATAATAATCATAATAACCACACTATCAACCATAATAATCATCGTAATCGTCATAATAACCACAACAATCATAACAATCGTAATAATAAACATAATAATCGTAGCAACAATCATAATAGCCGCAATAATCATAGTAATAGTTATACTAACTGTAATAGTCGTAACATCGCAGTAATAAACAGAATTGTCATGGAAATAACCTTTATAATCGTTATTATAACCATAATAATCGTTATAGTCATAATCACCAGAATAATCTTAGTGATGATCATAATATTCGTCATAATCACACTATGAAACATAATAATCGTAATAATCATAATAATAACCATAATAAACTTGGAAACAATCATAATAACCATTATAATAGCAATGAAAACCATAATAATTGTAATAGCCATAATAATCTAAATTATAATCATAATAGCCAAACTGTCAACCATAATAATCATAGTAATCGACATAATAACCACAACCATCATGACAATCGTAATAACAATCGTAATAATCATAGCAACAGTCATAATAGTCGCCATAATCGTAGTAATAGTTATGCTAACTGTAGTAACCATAACATCGAAATAATAAACAGAATTATCATGGAAATAACCTAAATAATCGTTATTATAGCCATAATGATCGTAATAGTCATAATCACAAGAATAATCTTAGTGATGATCATAATATTCGTCATAAACATACTATGAAACATAATAATCGTAATAAACATAATAATGACCATAATAAACCTGGAAAAGTCATAATAACCATTATGATAGCCATAAAAATCATAATAATCATAATAGCCATAATAATCTAAATGATAATCTGAATAACCACACTGTCAACCAGAATAAACATAGTAATCGTCATAATATCCACAACAATCATAACAATCGTAATAATAATCATAATAATCAAAGCAACAGTCATAATAGTCGTAATAATCATAGTAATAGTTATGCTAACTGTAGCAATCATAACATCGAAATAATAAACAGAATTACCATGAAAATAACCTTAATATTCGTTATCATAGCCATAATAATCGTAATAGTCATAATCACCAAAATAATCTTTGTGATGATCATCATATTCGTCATAATCATACTATGAAACATAATAATCGTAATAATCATAATAATAACCATAATAAACTTGAAAACGATCATAATAACCATTATAATGGCCATAAAAACCATAATAACAATAATAGGCATAATAATCTAAATGATAATCATAATAACCACACTATCAACCATAATAATCATAGTAATCGTCATAATAACCACAACAATCATAACAATCGTAATAATAATCATAATAATCATAGCAACAGTCCTAATAGTCGTAATAGTCATAGTAATAGTTATACTAACTGTAATAATCATAACATCGTAACAATAAACAGAATTATCATGGAAATAACCTTAATAATCGTTATTATAGCTATAATAATCGTAATAGTCATAATCACCAGAATAATCTGAGTGATGATCATAATATTCGTCATAATCATACTATGAAACATAATAATCATAACCATAATAATCATAATAAGAACCATAATAAACTTGGAAACAATCATAATAACCATTATAATGGCCATAAAAGCCATAATAATCGTAATAGCCATAATAATCTACATGATAATCATAATAACCATACTATGAACCATAATAAACATAGTAACCGTCATAATAACCACAAAAATCATATCAATCATAATAATAACGATGATAATCGTAGCAACAACCATAACAGCCGTAAGAACCGTAGTAATAGTTAGACTAACTCTAATAATCATAACAACGTAATAATAAACAGAATTACCTTGGAAATAACATTAATAATCGTTATTATAGCCATCATAATCGTCATAGTCAAAACCATCAGAATAATCTTAGTGATGATCATAATATTCGTCATAATCACACTATGAAACATAGTAATCGTAATAATCATAATAATAACCATAATAAACTTGAAAACGATCATAATAACCATTATAGTGGACATAAAAACCATAATAATCATAATAGCCATAATAATCTGCATGATAATCATAATAACCATACTATCAACCATTATAATCATAGTAATCGTCATAATAACCACAACAATCATAACAATCATAATAATAACTATGATAATCGTAGCAGCAATCATAATAGCCGTAATAGCCGTAATAATAGTTAGACTAACTCTAGTAATCATAACAACGTAATAATGAACAGAATTACCTTGGAAATAACATCAATAATCGTTATTATAGCCATAATAATCGTCATAGTCAAAACCTCCAGAATAATGTTAGTGATGATCATAATATTCGTCATAATCATACTATGAAACATAATAATCATAGTAACCATACCAATATCCATAATAAACTTGGAAGCAATCATAATAACCATTATGATGGACATAAAAACCATAATAAACGTAACAGCCTTAATAATATAAATGATAATCATAATAACCACACTATCAACCATTATAATCATAGTAATCGTCATAATAACCACAACAATCATAACAATCGTAGCAATAATCCTAATAATCATAGCAACAATCACAATAGCCGCAATAAGCATAGTAATAGTTATACTAACTGTAATAATCATATCATCGTAGTAATAAACAGAACTTTCATGGAAATAACCTTTATAACCGTTATTATAAACATAATAATCGTAATAAACATAATAATAACCATAATAAACGTGGAAAAATCATAATAACCATTATGATGGACATAAAAACCATAATAAACGTAACAGCCATAATAATCTAACTAATAATCATAATAACCACACTATCAACCATAATAATCATAGTAATCGTCATAATAACCACAAGAATCATAACAAGCGTAATAATAATCATAATAATCATAGCAACAATCATAATAGCCGCAATAATCATAGTAATAGTTATACTAACTGTAATAATCATAACATCGTAGTAATAAACAGAATTGTCATGGAAATGACCTTTATAATCGTTATTATAACCATAATAATCGTTATAGTCATAATCACCAGAATAATCTTAGTGATGATCATAATATTCGTCATAATCACACTATGAAACATAATAATCGTAATAATCATAATAATAACCATAATAAACTTGGAAACAACCATAATAACCATTATAATAGCAATGAAAACCATAATAATAGTAATAGCCATAATAATCTAAATGATAATCATAATAGCCAAACTGTCAACCATAATAATCATAGTAATCCTCATAATAACCACAAAAATCATAGCAATCATAATAATAACTCTGATAATCGTAGCAACAGTCATAATAGCCGTAATAATCATAGTAATAGTTAGACTAACTCTAATAATCATAAGAACGTCATAATAAACAGAATTACCATGGAAATAACATTAATAATCGTTATTACAGCCATAATAATCGTCATAGTCAAAACCACCAGAATAATCTTAGTGATGATCATAATATTCGTCACAAACATACTATGAAACATAATAATCATAATAATCATAATAATAACCATAATAAACTTAGAAGCATCCATAATAAAGATTATAATAGCCATAACAACCATAATAACCATAATAGGCATAATAATCTAAATGATAATCATAATAACCACACTATCAAACATAATAATCATAGTAATCGTCCTAATAACCACAACAATCATAACAATCGTAATAATAATCATAATAATCATAGCAACAGTCATAATGGTCGTAATAATCATAGTAATAGTTATGCTAACTGTAGTAATCATAACATCGAAATAATAAACAGAATTATCATGGAAATAACATAATAATCGTTATTATAGCCATAATAATCGTAATAGTCATAATCACCAAAATAATCTTAGTGATTATGATAATATACGTCATAATCATACTATGAAACATAATAATCATAATAATCATAATAAGAACCATAATAAACATGGAAAGAATCATAATAACAAATATAATGGCCATAAAAACCATAATAATCGTAATAGCCATAATAATCTGCATGATAATCGTAATAACCTAACTATCAACCATAATAATCATATTCAACGTCATAATATTCACAAAAATCATAAAAATCGTAGTAATAACTATGATAATCGTAGCAACAATCATAATAGCCGTAATAATCGTAGTAATAGTTAGACTAACTCTAAAAATCATAACAACGTAATAATAAACAGAATTACCTTGGAAATAACATTAGTAATCGTTATTATAGCCATAATAATCGTCATTGGCAAAACCACCAGAATAATCTGAGTGATGATCGTAATATTCGTCATAATCACACTATGAAACATAATAATCATAACAACCATAATAATAACCATAATAAACTTGGAAGCAATCATAATAACCATTGTGATGGCCATAAAAACCATAAGAAACGTAACAGCCATAATAATATAGATAATAATCATAATAACCACACTATCAACCATTATAATCATAGTAATCGTCATAATAACCACAACAATCATAACAATCGGAATAATAACCATAATAATCATAGCAACAGTCAGAATAGTCGTAATAATCATAGTAACAGTTATGCTAACTGTAGTAATCATAACATCGAAATAATAAACAGAATTATCATGGAAATAACATAATAATCGTTATTATAGCCATAATAATCGTAATAGTCATAATCACCAAAGTAATCTTAGTGATTATGATAATATACGTCATAATCATACTATGAAACATAATAATCATAATAATCATAATAAGAACCATAATAAACATGGAAAGAATCATAATAACAAATATAATGGCCATAAAAACCATAATAATCGTAATAGCCATAATAATCTGCATGCTAATCGTAATAACCATACTATGAACCATAATAAACATAGTAACCGTCATAATAACCACAAAAATCATATCAATCATAATAATAACGATGATAATCGTAGCAACAACCATAACAGCCGTAAGAACCGTAGTAATAGTTAGACTAACTCTAATAATCATAACAACGTAATAATAAACAGAATTACCTTGGAAATAACATTAATAATCGTTATTATAGCCATCATAATCGTCATAGTCAAAACCATCAGAATAATCTTAGTGATGATCATAATATTCGTCATAATCACACTATGAAACATAGTAATCGTAATAATCATAATAATAACCATAATAAACTTGAAAACGATCATAATAACCATTATAGTGGACATAAAAACCATAATAATCATAATAGCCATAATAATCTGCATGATAATCATAATAACCATACTATCAACCATTATAATCATAGTAATCGTCATAATAACCACAACAATCATAACAATCATAATAATAACTATGATAATCGTAGCAGCAATCATAATAGCCGTAATAGCCGTAATAATAGTTAGACTAACTCTAGTAATCATAACAACGTAATAATGAACAGAATTACCTTGGAAATAACATCAATAATCGTTATTATAGCCATAATAATCGTCATAGTCAAAACCTCCAGAATAATGTTAGTGATGATCATAATATTCGTCATAATCATACTATGAAACATAATAATCATAGTAACCATACCAATATCCATAATAAACTTGGAAGCAATCATAATAACCATTATGATGGACATAAAAACCATAATAAACGTAACAGCCTTAATAATATAAATGATAATCATAATAACCACACTATCAACCATTATAATCATAGTAATCGTCATAATAACCACAACAATCATAACAATCGTAGCAATAATCCTAATAATCATAGCAACAATCACAATAGCCGCAATAAGCATAGTAATAGTTATACTAACTGTAATAATCATATCATCGTAGTAATAAACAGAACTTTCATGGAAATAACCTTTATAACCGTTATTATAAACATAATAATCGTAATAAACATAATAATAACCATAATAAACGTGGAAAAATCATAATAACCATTATGATGGACATAAAAACCATAATAAACGTAACAGCCATAATAATCTAACTAATAATCATAATAACCACACTATCAACCATAATAATCATAGTAATCGTCATAATAACCACAAGAATCATAACAAGCGTAATAATAATCATAATAATCATAGCAACAATCATAATAGCCGCAATAATCATAGTAATAGTTATACTAACTGTAATAATCATAACATCGTAGTAATAAACAGAATTGTCATGGAAATGACCTTTATAATCGTTATTATAACCATAATAATCGTTATAGTCATAATCACCAGAATAATCTTAGTGATGATCATAATATTCGTCATAATCACACTATGAAACATAATAATCGTAATAATCATAATAATAACCATAATAAACTTGGAAACAACCATAATAACCATTATAATAGCAATGAAAACCATAATAATAGTAATAGCCATAATAATCTAAATGATAATCATAATAGCCAAACTGTCAACCATAATAATCATAGTAATCCTCATAATAACCACAAAAATCATAGCAATCATAATAATAACTCTGATAATCGTAGCAACAGTCATAATAGCCGTAATAATCATAGTAATAGTTAGACTAACTCTAATAATCATAAGAACGTCATAATAAACAGAATTACCATGGAAATAACATTAATAATCGTTATTACAGCCATAATAATCGTCATAGTCAAAACCACCAGAATAATCTTAGTGATGATCATAATATTCGTCACAAACATACTATGAAACATAATAATCATAATAATCATAATAATAACCATAATAAACTTAGAAGCATCCATAATAAAGATTATAATAGCCATAACAACCATAATAACCATAATAGGCATAATAATCTAAATGATAATCATAATAACCACACTATCAAACATAATAATCATAGTAATCGTCCTAATAACCACAACAATCATAACAATCGTAATAATAATCATAATAATCATAGCAACAGTCATAATGGTCGTAATAATCATAGTAATAGTTATGCTAACTGTAGTAATCATAACATCGAAATAATAAACAGAATTATCATGGAAATAACATAATAATCGTTATTATAGCCATAATAATCGTAATAGTCATAATCACCAAAGTAATCTTAGTGATTATGATAATATACGTCATAATCATACTATGAAACATAATAATCATAATAATCATAATAAGAACCATAATAAACATGGAAAGAATCATAATAACAAATATAATGGCCATAAAAACCATAATAATCGTAATAGCCATAATAATCTGCATGATAATCGTAATAACCTAACTATCAACCATAATAATCATATTCAACGTCATAATATTCACAAAAATCATAAAAATCGTAGTAATAACTATGATAATCGTAGCAACAATCATAATAGCCGTAATAATCGTAGTAATAGTTAGACTAACTCTAATAATCATAACAACGTAATAATAAACAGAATTACCTTGGAAATAACATTAGTAATCGTTATTATAGCCATAATAATCGTCATTGGCAAAACCACCAGAATAATCTGAGTGATGATCGTAATATTCGTCATAATCACACTATGAAACATAATAATCATAACAACCATAATAATAACCATAATAAACTTGGAAGCAATCATAATAACCATTGTGATGGCCATAAAAACCATAATAAACGTAACAGCCATAATAATATAGATAATAATCATAATAACCACACTATCAACCATTATAATCATAGTAATCGTCATAATAACCACAACAATCATAACAATCGGAATAATAACCATAATAATCATAGCAACAGTCAGAATAGTCGTAATAATCATAGTAACAGTTATGCTAACTGTAGTAATCATAACATCGAAATAATAAACAGAATTATCATGGAAATAACATAATAATCGTTATTATAGCCATAATAATCGTAATAGTCATAATCACCAAAGTAATCTTAGTGATTATGATAATATACGTCATAATCATACTATGAAACATAATAATCATAATAATCATAATAAGAACCATAATAAACATGGAAAGAATCATAATAACAAATATAATGGCCATAAAAACCATAATAATCGTAATAGCCATAATAATCTGCATGCTAATCGTAATAACCTAACTATCAACCATAATGATCATATTAAACGTCATAATAACCACAAAAATCATAAAAATCGTAGTAATAACTATGATAATCGTAGCAACAATCATAATAGCCGTAATAATCGTAGTAATAGTTAGACTAACTCTAATAATCATAACAACGTAATAATAAACAGAATTACCTTGGAAATAACATTAGTAATCGTTATTATAGCCATAATAATCGTCATTGGCAAAACCACCAGAATAATCTGAGTGATGATCGTAATATTCGTCATAATCACACTATGAAACATAATAATCATAACAACCATAATAATAACCATAATAAACTAGGTAGCAATCATAATAACCATTGTGATGGCCATAAAAACCATAATAAACGTAACAGCCATAATAATATAGATAATAATCATAATAACCACACTATCAACCATAATAATCATAGTAATCGTCATAATAACCACAACAATCATAACAATCGGAATAATAACCATAATAATCATAGCAACAGTCAGAATAGTCGTAATAATCATAGTAACAGTTATGCTAACTGTAGTAATCATAACATCGAAATAATAAACAGAATTATCATGGAAATAACATAATAATCGTTATTATATCCATAATAATCGTAATAGTCATAATCTCCAAAATAACCTTAGTGATTTTGATAATATACGTCATAATCATACTATGAAACATAATAATCATAGTAACCATAATAATAACCATAATAAACTTGGAAGCAATCGTAATAACCGTTATGATGGATATAAAAACCATAATAAACGTAACAGCCATAATAATCTAACTAATAATCATAATAACCACACTATCAACCATAATAATCATAGTAATCGACATAATAACCGCAAGAATCATAACAATCGTAATAATAATCATAATAATCTAAGCAACAATCATAATAGCCGCAATAACCATAGTAATAGTTATACTAACTGTAATAATCATAACATCGTAATAATAAACAGAATTGTCATGGAAATAACATTTATAATCGTTATTATAACCATAATGATCGTTATAGTCATAATCACCAGAATAACCTTAGTGATGATCATAATATTCGTCATAATCACACTATGAAACATAATAATCGTAATAATCATAATAATAACCATAATAAACTTGGAAGCAATCATAATAACCATTATAATAGCCATAAAAACCATAATAACCATAATAGGCATAATAATCTAAATGATAATCATAAGAACCACACTATCAACCATAATAATCATAGTAATCGTCATAATAACCACAACAATCATAACAATCGTAATAATAACCATAATAATCATAGCAACAGTCATAATAGTCGTAATAATCATAGTAATAGTTATGCTAACTGTTGTAATCATAACATCGAAATAATAAACAGAACTATCATGGAAATAACCTTAATAATCGTTATTATAGCCATAATATTCGTAATAGTCATAATCACCAGAATAATCTTTGTGATGATCATAATATTCGTCATAATCACACTATGAAACATAATAATCGTAATAAACATAATAATAACCATAATAAACGTGGAAAAATCATAATAACCATTATGATGGACATAAAAACCATAATAAACGTAACAGCCATAATAATCTAACTAATAATCATAATAACCACACTATCAACCATAATAATCATAGTAATCGTTATAATAACCACAAGAATCATAACAAGCGTAATAATAATCATAATAAACATAGCAACAATCATAATAGCCGCAATAATCATAGTAATAGTTATACTAACTGTAATAATCATAACATCGTAGTAATAAACAGAATTGTCATGGAAATAACCTTTATAATCGTTATTATAACCATAATAATCGTTATAGTCATAATCACCAGAATAATCTTAGTGATGATCATAATATTCGTCATAATCACACTATGAAACATAATAATCGTAATAATCATATTAATAACCATAATAAACTTGGAAACAACCATAATAACCATTATAATGGCCGTAAAAACCATAATAACCGTAATAGGCATAATAATCTAAATGATAATCATAATAACCACACTATCAACCATAATAATCATAGTAATCGTCATAATAACCACAACAATCATAACAATCGTAATAATAATCATAATAATCATAGCAACAGTCATAATAGTCGTAATAGTCATAGTAATAGTTATACTAACTGTAATAATCATAAAATCGTAACAATAAACAGAATTACCTTGGAAATAACATTAATAATCGTTATTATAGCAATAATAATCGACATAGTCAAAACCACCAGAATAATGTTAGTGATGATCATAATATTCGTCATAATCATACTATGAAACATAATAATCATAGTAACCATACCAATAATCATAATAAACTTGGAAGCAATCATAATAACCATTATGATGGACATAAAAACCATAATAAACGTAACAGCCATAATAATATAAATGATAATCATAATAACCACACTATCAACCATTATAATCATAGTAATCGTCATAATAACCACAACAATCATAACAATCGTAGCAATAATCCTAATAATCATAGCAACAATCACAATAGCCGCAATAAGCATAGTAATAGTTATACTAACTGTAATAATCATATCATCGTAGTAATAAACAGAACTTTCATGGAAATAACCTTTATAACCGCTATTATAAACATAATAATCGTAATAGCCATAATCACCAGAATAATCTTAGAGATGATCATAATATTCGTCATAATCACACTATGAAACATAATAATCGTAATAATCATAATAATAACCATAATAAACTTGGAAACAATCATAATAACCGTTATGATAGCCAAAAAACCAGAATAATCATAATAGCCATAATAATCTGAATGATAATCTTAATAACCACACTGTCAGCCAGAATAATCATAGTAATCGTCATAATATCCACAACAATCATAACAATCGTAATAATAATCATAATAATCATAGCAACAGTCATAATAGTCGTAATAATCATAGTAATAGTTATGCTAACTGTAGTAATCATAACATCGAAATAATAAACAGAATTATCATGGAAATAACCTTAATAACCGTTATCATAGCCATAATAATCGTACTAGTCATAATCACCAAAATAATCTTTATGATGATCATAATATTCGTCATAATCATACTATGAAACATAATAATCATAATCATCATAATAAGAACCATAATAAACTTGGAAACAATCATAAGAACCATTATAATGGCCATAAAAACCATAATAATCGTAATAGCCATAATAATCTGCATGATAATCATAATAACCTTACTATCAACCATAATAATCATAGTAAACGTCATAATAACCACAAAAATCATAACAATCATAATAATAACCATAATAATCATAGCAACAGTCATAATAGTCGTAATAATCATAGTAATAGTTATGCTAACTGTAGTAATCATAACATCGAAATAATAAACAGAATTATCATGGAAATAACCTTAATAATCGTTATTATAGCCATAATATTCGTAATAGTCATAATCACCAGAATAATCTTTGTGATGACCATAATATTCGTCATAATCACACTATGAAACATAATAATCGTAATAATCATAATAATAACCATAATAAACTTGGAAACAACCATAATAACCATTATAATATCAATGAAAGCCATAATAATAGTAATAGCCATAATAATCTAAATGATAATCATTATAACCACTCTGTCAACCATAATAATCATAGTAATCGACATAATAACCACAACAATCATGACAATCGTAATAATAATCGTAATAATCATAGCAACAGTCATAATAGCCGTATAGCCGTAGTAATAGTTAGACTAACTCTAATAATCATAACAACGTAATAATAAATAGAATTACCTTGGAAATAACCTTAATAATCGTTATTATAGCCATAATAATCGTAATAGTCATAATCACAAGAATAATCTTAGTGATGATCATAATATTCGTCATAATCATACTATGAAACATAATAATCGTAATAAACATAATAATAACCATAATAAACGTGGAAAAATCATAATAACCATTATGATGGACATAAAAACCATAATAAACGTAACAGCCATAATAATCTAACTAATAATCATAATAACCACACTATCAACCATAATAATCATAGTAATCGTCATAATAACCACAAGAATCATAACAAGCGTAATAATAATCATAATAATCATAGCAACAATCATAATAGCCGCAATAATCATAGTAATAGTTATACTAACATTAATAATCATAACATCGTAGTAATAAACAGAATTGTCATGGAAATAACCTTTATAATCGTTATTATAACCATAATAATCGTTATAGTCATAATCACCAGAATAATCTTAGTGATGATCATAATATTCGTCATAATCACACTATGAAACATAATAATCGTAATAATCATATTAATAACCATAATAAACTTGGAAACAACCATAATAACCATTATAATGGCCATAAAAACCATAATAACCGTAATAGGCATAATAATCTAAATGATAATCATAATAACCACACTATCAACCATAATAATCATAGTAATCGTCATAATAACCACAACAATCATAACAATCGTAATAATAATCATAATAATCATAGCAACAGTCATAATAGTCGTAATAGTCATAGTAATAGTTATACTAACTGTAATAATCATAAAATCGTAACAATAAACAGAATTATCATTGAAATAACCTTAATAATCGTTATTATAGCTATAATAATCGTAATAGTCATAATCACCAGAATAATCTGAGTGATGATCATAATATTCGTCATAATCATACTATGAAACATAATAATCATAACCATAATAATCATAATAAGAACCATAATAAACTTGGAAACAATCATAATAACCATTATAATGGCCATAAAAACCATAATATTCGTAATAGCCATAATAATCTGCATGATAATCATAATAACCATACTAAGAACCATAATAATCATAGTAACCGTCATAATAACCACAAAAATCATATCAATCATAATAATAACTATGATAATCGTAGCAACAATCATAACAGCCGTAATAACCGTGGTAATAGTTAGGCTAACTCTAATAATCATAACAACGTAATAATAAACAGAATTACCTTGGAAATAACATTAATAATCGTTATTATATCCATCATAATCGTCATAGACAAAACCACCAGAATAATCTTAGTGATGATCATAATATTCGTCATAATCATACTATGAAACATAATAATCATAATAACCATAGTAATAACCATAATAAACTTGGAAGCAATCATAATAATCATTATGATGGACATAAAAACCATAATAAACGTAACAGCCATAGTAGTCTAGATAATAATCATAATAACCACACTATCAGCCATAATAATCATAGTAATCGTCATAATAACCACAAGAATCATAACAATCGTAATAATAATCATAATAATCATAGCGACAACCATAATAGCCGCAATAATCATAGTAATAGTTATACTAACTATAATAATCATAACATCGTAGTAATAAACAGAATTGTCATGAAAATAGCCTTTATACCCGTTATTATAACCATAATAATCGTAATAGTCATAATCACCAGAATAATCTTAGTGATGATCATAATATTCGTCATAATCATACTATGAAACATAATAATCATAACCATAATAATCATAATAAGAACCATAATAAACTTGGAAACAATCATAATAACCATTATAATGGCCATAAAAACCATAATATTCGTAATAGCCATAATAATCTGCATGATAATCATAATAACCATACTAAGAACCATAATAATCATAGTAACCGTCATAATAACCACAAAAATCATATCAATCATAATAATAACTATGATAATCGTAGCAACAATCATAACAGCCGTAATAACCGTGGTAATAGTTAGGCTAACTCTAATAATCATAACAACGTAATAATAAACAGAATTACCTTGGAAATAACATTAATAATCGTTATTATAGCCATCATAATCGTCATAGACAAAACCACCAGAATAATCTTAGTGATGATCATAATATTCGTCATAATCATACTATGAAACATAATAATCATAATAACCATAGTAATAACCATAATAAACTTGGAAGCAATCATAATAATCATTATGATGGACATAAAAACCATAATAAACGTAACAGCCATAGTAGTCTAGATAATAATCATAATAACCACACTATCAGCCATAATAATCATAGTAATCGTCATAATAACCACAAGAATCATAACAATCGTAATAATAATCATAATAATCATAGCGACAACCATAATAGCCGCAATAATCATAGTAATAGTTATACTAACTATAATAATCATAACATCGTAGTAATAAACAGAATTGTCATGGAAATAGCCTTTATAACCGTTATTATAACCATAATAATCGTAATAGTCATAATCACCAGAATAATCTTAGTGATGATCATAATATTCGTCATAATCACACTATGAAACATAATAATCGTAATAATCATAATAATAACCATAATAAACTTGGAAACAACCATAATAACCATTATAATAGCAATGAAAAACATAATAATAGTAATAGCCATAATAATCTAAATGATAATCATAATAGCCACACTGTCAACCATAATAATCATAGTAATCGACATAATAACCACAACAATCATGACAATCGTAATAACAATCGTAATAATCATAGCAACAGTCATAATAGTCGTAATAATCGTAGTAATAGGTATGCTAACTGTAGTAATCATAACATCGAAATAATAAACAGAATTATCATGGAAATAACCTTAATAATCGTTATTATAGCCATAATAATCGTAATAGTCATAATCACCAGAATAATCTTAGTGATGATCATAACATTCGTCATATTCACACTATGAAACATAATAATCGTAATAATCATAATAAGAACCATAATAAACTTGGAAACAATCATAATAACCATTATAATGGCCATAAAAACCATAATAATCGTAATAGCCATAATAATCTGCATGATAATCATAATAACTTTACTATCAACCATAATAATCATAGTAAACGTCATAATAACCACAAAAATCATAACAATCACAATAATAACTATGATAATCGTAGCAACAATCATAATAGCCGCAATAATCGTAGTAATAGCTAGACTAACTCTAATAATCATAACAACGTAATAATAAACAGAATTACCTTGGAAATAACATTAATAACCGTTATTATAGCCATAATAATCGTAATAGTCATAATCACCAGAATAATCTTAGTGATGATCATAATAGACGTCATAATCATACTATAAAACATAATAATCATAATAATCATAATAATAACCATAATAAACCTGGAAAAATCGGAATAACCATTATGATAGCCATAAAAACCATATTAATCGTAATAGCCGTTATAATCTTAGTGATGATCATAATATTCGTCATAATCGTACTAGGAACCATAATAATCATAATAATCATAATAATAACAATAATAAACTTGAAAACGATCATAATAACCATTATAATGGCCATAAAAACCATAATAACCATAATAGGCATAATAATCTAAATGATAAACATAATAACCACACTATCAACCATAATAATCATAGTAATCGTCATAATAACCACAACAATCATAACAATCGTAATAATAATCATAATAATCATAGCAACAGTCATAATAGTCGTAATAGTCATAGTAATAGTTATACTAACTGTAATAATCATAACATCGTAACAATAAACAGAATTATCATGGAAATAACCTTAATAATCGTTATTATATCCATCATAATCGTCATAGTCAAAACCACCAGAATAATCTTAGTGATGATCATAATATTCGTCATAATCATACTATGAAACATAATAATCATAATAACCATAGTAATAACCATAATAAACTTGGAAGCAATCATAATAACTATTATGATGGACATAAAAACCATAATAAACGTAACAGCCATAATAGTCTAGATAATAATCATAATAACCACACTATCAGCCATAATAATCATAGTAATCGTCATAATAACCACACGAATCATAACAATCGTAATAATAATCATAATAATCATAGCGACAACCATAATAGCCGCAATAATCATAGTAATAGTTACACTAACTATAATAATCATAACATCGTAGTAATAAACAGAATTGTCATGGAAATAACCTTTATAATCGTTATTATAACCATAATAATCGTTATAGTCATAATCACCAGAATAATCTTAGTGATGATCATAATATTCGTCATAATCATACTATGAAACATAATAATCATAATAACCATAGTAATAACCATAATAAACTTGCAAGCAATCACAATAACCATTATGATGGACATAAAAACCATAATAAACGTAACAGCCATAATAGTCTAGATAATAATCATAATAACCACACTATCAGCCATAATAATCATAGTAATCGTCATAATAACCACAAGAATCATAACCATCGTAATAATAATCATAATAATCATAGCGACAACCATAATAGCCGCAATAATCATAGTAATAGTTATACTAACTATAATAATCATAACATCGTAGTAATAAACAGAATTGTCATGGAAATAGCCTTTATAACCGTTATTATAACCATAATAATCGTAATAGTCATAATCACCAGAATAATCTTAGTGATGATCATAATATTCGTCATAATCACACTATGAAACATAATAATCGTAATAACCATAATAATAACCATAATAAACTTGGAAACAACCATAATAACCATCATAATAGCAATGAAAACCATAATAATAGTAATAGCCATAATAATCTAAATGATAATCATAATAGCCACACTGTCAACCATAATAATGATAGTAATCGACATAATAACCACAACAATCATGACAATCGTAATAACAATCGTAATAATCATAGCAACAGTCATAATAGTCGTAATAATCGTAGTACTAGGTATGCTAACTGTAGTAATCATAACATCGGAATAATAAACAGAATTATCATGGAAATAACCTTAATAATCGTTATTATAGCCATAATAATCGTAATAGTCATAATCACAAGAATAATCTTAGTGATTGTCATAATATTCGTCATAATCATACTATGAAACATAATAATCGTAATAAACATAATAATAACCATAGTAAACCTGGAAAAGTCATACTAACCATTATGATAGTCATAAAAACCATAATAATCATAATAGCCATAATAATCTAAATGATAATCTGAATAACCACACTGTCAACCAGAATAATCATAGTAATCGTCATAATATCCACAACAATCATAACAATCGTAATTATAATCATAATAATCAAAGCAACAGTCATAATAGTCGTAATAATCATAGTAATAGTTATGCTAACTGTAATAATCATAACATCGAAATAATTAACAGAATTATCATGGAAATAACCTTAATAATCGTTATCATAGCCATAATAATCGTAATAGTCATAATCACCAAAATAATCTTTGTGATGATCATTATATTCGTCATAATCATACTATGAAACATAATAATCATATTCATCATAATAAGAACCATAATAAACTTGGAAACAATCATAATAACCATTATAATGGCCATAAAAACCATAATAATCGTAATAGCCATAATAATCTGCATGATAATCATAATAACTTTACTATCAACCATAATAATCATAGTAAACGTCATAATAACCACAAAAATCATAACAATCATAATAATAACTATGATAATCGTAGCAACAATCATAATAGCCGTAATAATCGTAGTAATAGCTAGACTCTCTCTAATAATCATAACAACGTAATAATAAACAGAATTACCTTGGAAATAACATTAATAATCGTTATTATAGCCATAATAATCGTAATAGTCATAATCACCAGAATAATCTTAGTGATGATCATAATATGCGGCATAATCATACTATAAAACATAATAATCATAATAATCATAATAATAACCATAATAAACCTGGAAAAATCGGAATAACCATTATGGTAGCCATAAAAAGCATATTAATCATAATAGCCGTTATAATCTTAGTGACGATCATAATATTCGTCATAATCACACTATGAAACATAATAATCGTAATAATCATAATAATAACCATAATAAACTTGAAAACGATCATAATAACCATTATAATGGCCATAAAAACCATAATAACCATAATAGGCATAATAATATAAATGATAATCATAATAACCACACTATCAACCATAATAATCATAGTAATCGTCATAATAACCACAACAATCATAACAATCGTAATAATAATCATAATAATCATAGCAACAGTCATAACAGTCGTAATAATCATAGTAATATTTATGCTGACTGTAGTAATCATAACATCGATATAATAAACAGAATTCTCATGGAAATAACCTTAATAATCGTTATTATAGCCATAATAATCGTAATAATCATAATCACCATAATAATCTCAATGATGACCATAATAATCATCATAATCATACTAAGAAACACAATAATATTAATAATCATAGTAATAACAATAATTAACGTGGAAACAATCATAATTACCACTGTAACAGCCATAAAAACCATAACAGTCATGATAGCCGTAATAATCTGAGTGATAGTTATAATAACCATACTATCAACCATAATAATCATAGTAACCGCCATAATAAACACAACAATCATAACAAACGTAGTAGTAATCCTAATAATCATAGCAACAATCATAATAGCCGTAATGATCATAGTAATGGTTATACTAACTGTAATAATCATAACATCCATATAATAAACAGAATAATCATCGAAATAACCTTAGTAGTCATTATTATAGCCATAATAATCGTGATAGACATAATCACCAGAATAATCTTAGTGATGATCATAATATTCGTCATAATCATACTATGAAACATAATAATCATAATAATCATAATAAGAACCATAATAAACTTGGAAACAATCATAATAACCATTATAATGGCCATAAAAGCCATAATAATCGTAATAGCCATAATAATCTGCATGATAATCATAATAACCATTCTATGAACCATAATAATCATAGTAACCGTCATAATAACCACAAGAATCATATCAATCATAATAATAACGATGATAATCGTAGCAACAATCATAACAGCCGTAATAACCGTAGTACTAGTTAGACTAACTCTAATAATCATAACAACGTAATAATAAACAGAATTACCTTGGAAATAACATTAATAATCGTTATTATAGCCATAATAATCGTAATAGTCATAATCACCAGAATAATCTTAGTGATGATCATAATATTCGTCATAATCACACTATGAAACATAATAATCGTAATAATCATAATAATAACCATAATAAACTTGGAAACAACCATAATAACCATTATAATATCAATGAAAGCCATAATAATAGTAATAGCCATAATAATCTAAATGATAATCATAATAACCACTCTGTCAACCATAATAATCATAGTAATCGACATAATAACCACAACAATCATGACAATCGTAATAATAATCGTAATAATCATAGCAACAGTCATAATAGCCGTAATAGCCGTAGTAATAGTTAGACTAACTCTAATAATCATAACAACGTAATAATAAACAGAATTACCTTGGAAATAACCTTAATAATCGTTATTATAGCCATAATAATCGTAATAGTCATAATCACAAGAATAATCTTAGTGATGATCATAATATTCGTCATAATCATACTATGAAACATAATAATCGTAATAAACATAATAATAACCATAATAAACGTGGAAAAATCATAATAACCATTATGATGGACATAAAAACCATAATAAACGTAACAGCCATAATAATCTAACTAATAATCATAATAACCACACTATCAACCATAATAATCATAGTAATCGTCATAATAACCACAAGAATCATAACAAGCGTAATAATAATCATAATAATCATAGCAACAATCATAATAGCCGCAATAATCATAGTAATAGTTATACTAACTTTAATAATCATAACATCGTAGTAATAAACAGAATTGTCATGGAAATAACCTTTATAATCGTTATTATAACCATAATAATCGTTATAGTCATAATCACCAGAATAATCTTAGTGATGATCATAATATTCGTCATAATCACACTATGAAACATAATAATCGTAATAATCATATTAATAACCATAATAAACTTGGAAACAACCATAATAACCATTATAATGGCCATAAAAACCATAATAACCGTAATAGGCATAATAATCTAAATGATAATCATAATAACCACACTATCAACCATAATAATCATAGTAATCGTCATAATAACCACAACAATCATAACAATCGTAATAATAATCATAATAATCATAGCAACAGTCATAATAGTCGTAATAGTCATAGTAATAGTTATACTAACTGTAATAATCATGAAATCGTAACAATAAACAGAATTATCATTGAAATAACCTTAATAATCGTTATTATAGCTATAATAATCGTAATAGTCATAATCACCAGAATAATCTGAGTGATGATCATAATATTCGTCATAATCATACTATGAAACATAATAATCATAACCATAATAATCATAATAAGAACCATAATAAACTTGGAAACAATCATAATAACCATTATAATGGCCATAAAAACCATAATATTCGTAATAGCCATAATAATCTGCATGATAATCATAATAACCATACTAAGAACCATAATAATCATAGTAACCGTCATAATAACCACAAAAATCATATCAATCATAATAATAACTATGATAATCGTAGCAACAATCATAACAGCCGTAATAACCGTGGTAATAGTTAGGCTAACTCTAATAATCATAACAACGTAATAATAAACAGAATACCTTGGAAATAACATTAATAATCGTTATTATAGCCATCATAATCGTCATAGACAAAACCACCAGAATAATCTTAGTGATGATCATAATATTCGTCATAATCATACTATGAAACATAATAATCATAATAACCATAGTAATAACCATAATAAACTTGGAAGCAATCATAATAATCATTATGATGGACATAAAAACCATAATAAACGTAACAGCCATAGTAGTCTAGATAATAATCATAATAACCACACTATCAGCCATAATAATCATAGTAATCGTCATAATAACCACAAGAATCATAACAATCGTAATAATAATCATAATAATCATAGCGACAACCATAATAGCCGCAATAATCATAGTAATAGTTATACTAACTATAATAATCATAACATCGTAGTAATAAACAGAATTGTCATGGAAATAGCCTTTATAACCGTTATTATAACCATAATAATCGTAATAGTCATAATCACCAGAATAATCTTAGTGATGATCATAATATTCGTCATAATCACACTATGAAACATAATAATCGTAATAATCATAATAATAACCATAATAAACTTGGAAACAACCATAATAACCATTATAATGGCCATAAAAACCATAATAACCGTAATAGCCATAATAATCTAAATGATAATCATAATAGCCACACTGTCAACCATAATAATCATAGTAATCGACATAATAACCACAACAATCATAACAATCGTAATAATAATCATAATAATCATAGCAACAGTGATAATAGTCGTAATAGTCATAGTAATAGTTATACTAACTGTAATAATCATAAAATCGTAACAATAAACAGAATTATCATTGAAATAACCTTAATAATCGTTATTATAGCTATAATAATCGTAATAGTCATAATCACCAGAATAATCTGAGTGATGATCATAATATTCGTCATAATCATACTATGAAACATAATAATCATAACCATAATAATCATAATAAGAATCATAATAAACTTGGAAACAATCATAATAACCATTATAATGGCCATAAAAACCATAATATTCGTAATAGCCATAATAATCTGCATGATAATCATAATAACCACACTATCAGCCATAATAATCATAGTAATCGTCATAATAACCACAAGAATCATAACAATCGTAATAATAATCATAATAATCATAGCGACAACCATAATAGCCGCAATAATCATAGTAATAGTTATACTAACTATAATAATCATAACATCGTAGTAATAAACAGAATTGTCATGGAAATAGCCTTTATAACCGTTATTATAACCATAATAATCGTAATAGTCATAATCACCAGAATAATCTTAGTGATGATCATAATATTCGTCATAATCACACTATGAAACATAATAATCGTAATAACCATAATAATAACCATAATAAACTTGGAAACAACCATAATAACCATCATAATAGCAATGAAAACCATAATAATAGTAATAGCCATAATAATCTAAATGATAATCATAATAGCCACACTGTCAACCATAATAATCATAGTAATCGACATAATAACCACAACAATCATGACAATCGTAATAACAATCGTAATAATCATAGCAACAGTCATAATAGTCGTAATAATCGTAGTACTAGGTATGCTAACTGTAGTAATCATAACATCGAAATAATAAACAGAATTATCATGGAAATAACCTTAATAATCGTTATTATAGCCATAATAATCGTAATAGTCATAATCACAAGAATAATCTTAGTGATTGTCATAATATTCGTCATAATCATACTATGAAACATAATAATCGTAATAAACATAATAATAACCATAGTAAACCTGGAAAAGTCATACTAACCATTATGATAGTCATAAAAACCATAATAATCATAATAGCCATAATAATATAAATGATAATCTGAATAACCACACTGTCAACCAGAATAATCATAGTAATCGTCATAATATCCACAACAATCATAACAATCGTAATTATAATCATAATAATCAAAGCAACAGTCATAATAGTCGTAATAATCATAGTAATATTTATGCTGACTGTAGTAATCATAACATCGATATAATAAACAGAATTCTCATGGAAATAACCTTAATAATCGTTATTATAGCCATAATAATCGTAATAATCATAATCACCATAATAATCTCAATGATGACCATAATAATCATCATAATCATACTAAGAAACACAATAATATTAATAATCATAGTAATAACAATAATTAACGTGGAAACAATCATAATTACCACTGTAACAGCCATAAAAACCATAACAGTCATGATAGCCGTAATAATCTGAGTGATAGTTATAATAACCATACTATCAACCATAATAATCATAGTAACCGCCATAATAAACACAACAATCATAACAAACGTAGTAGTAATCCTAATAATCATAGCAACAATCATAATAGCCGTAATGATCATAGTAATGGTTATACTAACTGTAATAATCATAACATCCTTATAATAAACAGAATAATCATCGAAATAACCTTAGTAGTCATTATTATAGCCATAATAATCGTGATAGACATAATCACCAGAATAATCTTAGTGATGATCATAATATTCGTCATAATCATACTATGAAACATAATAATCGTAATAATCATAGTAATCGTCATAATAACCACAAGAATCATAACAATCGTAATAATAATCATAATAATCATAGCGACAACCATAATAGCCGCAATAATCATAGTAATAGTTATACTAACTATAATAATCATAACATCGTAGTAATAAACAGAATTGTCATGGAAATAACCTTTATAACCGTTATTATAGCCATAATAATCGTTATAGTCATAATCACCAGAATAATCTTAGTGATGATCATAATATTCGTCATAATCACACTATGAAACATAATAATCGTAATGATCATAATAATAACCATAATAAACCGGGAAAAATCGTAATAACCATTATGATAGACATAAAAAGTATATTAATCATAATAGCCTTTATAATCTTAGTGATGATCATAATATTCGTCATAATCATACAAGGCACCATAATAATCGTAATAATCATAATAATAACCATAATAAACTTGAAAACGGTCATAATAACCATTATAATGGCCATAAAAACCATAATAATCATAATAGCCATAATAATCTGAATGATAATCATAATAACCATACTATCAACCATAATAATCATAGTAATCGTCATAATAACCACAACAATCATAACAATCGTAATAATAATCATAATAATCATAGCAACAGTTAAAATAGTCGTAATAGTCATAGTAATAGTTATACTAACTGTAATAATCATAACATCGTTATAATAAACAGAATAATCTTCGAAATATCCTTAATAATCATTATTATAGCAATAACAATCGTAATAGTCATAATCACCAGAATAATCTGAGTGATGATCATAATATACGTCATAATCATACTATGAAACATAATAATCATAATAATCATAATAAGAACCATAATAAACTTGGAAACAATCATAATAACCATTATAATGGCTATAAAAACCATAATAATCGTAATAGCCATAATAATCTGCATGATAATCATAATAACCATACTATGAACCATAATAATAATAGTAACCGTCATAATAACCACAAAAATCATAACAATCATAATAATAACTATGATAATCGTAGCAACAATCATAACTGCCGTAATAACCGTTGTAATAGTTAGACTAACTCTAATAATCATAACAACATAATAATAAACAGAATTACCTTGGAAATAACATTAATAATCGTTATTATAGCCATAATAATCGTCATAGCCAAAACCACCAGAATAATCTTAGTGATGGTCATAATATTCGTCATAATCATACTATGAAACATAATAATCATAGTAACCATAATAATAAGCATAATAAGCTTGGAAGCAATCATAATAACCATTACGATGGACATAAAAACCATAATAACCATAATAGGCATAAGAATCTTAATGATAAACATAATAACCACACTATCAACCATAATAATCATAGTAATCGTCATAATAACCACAACAATCATAACAATCGTAATAATAATCATAATAATCATAGCAACAGTCATAATAGTCGTAATAGTCATAGTAATAGTTATACTAACTGTAATAATCATAACATCGTAGTAATAAACAGAATTGTCATGGAAATAACCTTTATAACCGTTATTATAGCCATAATAATCGTTATAGTCATAATCACCAGAATAATCTTAGTGATGATCATAATATTCGTCATAATCACACTATGAAACATAATAATCGTAATAATCATAATAATAACCATAATAAACCGGGAAAAATCGTAATAACCATTATGATAGACATAAAAAGTATATTAATCATAATAGCCTTTATAATCTTAGTGATGATCATAATATTCGTCATAATCATACAAGGAACCATAATAATCGTAATAATCATAATAATAACCATAATAAACTTGAAAACGGTCATAATAACCATTATAATGGCCATAAAAACCATAATAATCATAATAGCCATAATAATCTGAATGATAATCATAATAACCATACTATCAACCATAATAATCATAGTAATCGTCATAATAACCACAACAATCATAACAATCGTAATAATAATCATAATAATCATAGCAACAGTTAAAATAGTCGTAATAGTCAGAGTAATAGTTATACTAACTGTAATAATCATAACATCGTTATAATAAACAGAATAATCTTCGAAATAACCTTAATAATCATTATTATAGCAATAACAATCGTAATAGTCATAATCACCAGAATAATCTGAGTGATGATCATAATATACGTCATAATCATACTATGAAACATAATAATCATAATAATCATAATAAGAACCATAATAAACTTGGAAACAATCATAATAACCATTATAATGGCTATAAAAACCATAATAATCGTAATAGCCATAATAATCTGCATGATAATCATAATAACCATACTATGAACCATAATAATAATAGTAACCGTCATAATAACCACAAAAATCATAACAATCATAATAATAACTATGATAATCGTAGCAACAATCATAACAGCCGTAATAACCGTTGTAATAGTTAGACTAACTCTAATAATCATAACAACATAATAATAAACAGAATTACCTTGGAAATAACATTAATAATCGTTATTATAGCCATAATAATCGTCATTGCCAAAACCACCAGAATAATCTTAGTGATGGTCATAATATTCGTCATAATCATACTATGAAACATAATAATCATAGTAACCATAATAATAAGCATAATAAGCTTGGAAGCAATCATAATAACCATTACGATGGACATAAAAACCATAATAAACTTAACAGCCATAACAATCTAACTAATAATCATAATAACCACACTATCAACCATAATAATCATAGTAATCGTCATAATAACCACAAGAATCATAACAATCGTAATAATAATCATAATAATCATAGCAACAATCATAATAGCCGCAATAATCATAGTAATAGTTATACCATCTGTAATAATCATAACATCGAAATAATAAACAGAATTATCTTGGAAATAACCTTAATAATCGTTATTATAGCCATAATAATCGTAATAGTCATAATCACCAAAATAATCTTAGTGATTATGATAATATACGTCATAATCATACTATGAAACATAATAATCATAATAATCATAATAAGAACCATAATAAACCTGGAAAGAATCATAATAACCAATATTATGGCCATAAAAACCATAATAATCATAATAGCCATAATAATCTAAATGATAATCTTAATAACCACACTGTCAACCAGAATAATCACAGTAATCGTCATAATATCCACAACAATCATAACAATCGTAATAATAATCATAGTAATCATAGCAGCAGTCAGAAGAGTCGTAATAATCATAGTAATAGTTATGCTAACTGTAGTAATCATAACATCGAAATAATAAACAGAATTTTCATGGAAATAGCCTTTATAACCGTTATTATAACCATAATAATCGTAATAGTCATAATCACCAGAATAATCTTAGTGATGATCATAATATTCGTCATAATCACATTATGAAACATAGTAATCGTAATAATCATAATAATAACCATAATAAACTTGGAAACAACCATAATAACCATTATAATAGCAATGAAAACCATAATAATAGTAATAGCCATAATAATCTAAATGATAATCATAATAGCCACACTGTCAACCACAATAATCATAGTAATCGACATAATAACCACAACAACCATGACAATCGTAATAACAATCGTAATAATCATAGCAACAGTCATAATAGTCGTAATAATCGTAGTAATAGGTATGCTAACTGTAGTAATCATAACATCGAAATAATAAACAGAATTATCATGGAAATAACCTTAATAATCGTTACTATAGCCGTAATAATCGTAATAGCCATAATCACAAGAATAATCTTAGTGATTGTCATAATATTCGTCATAATCATACTATGAAACATAATAATCGTAATAAACATAATAATAACCATAGTAAACCTGGAAAAGTCATACTAACCTTTATGATAGTTATAAAAACCATAATAATCATATTAGCCATAATAATCTAAATGATAATCTGAATAACCACACTGTCAACCAGAATAATCATAGTAATCGTCATAATATCCACAACAATCATAACAATCGTAATTATAATCATAATAATCAAAGCAACAGTCATAATAGTCGTAATAATCATAGTAATAGTTATGCTAACTGTAATAATCATAACATCGAAATAATTAACAGAATTATCATGGAAATAACCTTAATAATCGTTATCATAGCCATAATAATCGTAATAGTCATAATCACCAAAATAATCTTTGTGATGATCATTATATTCGTCATAATCATACTATGAAAAATAATAATCATATTCATCATAATAAGAACCATAATAAACTTGGAAACAATCATAATAACCATTATAATGGCCATAAAAACCATAATAATCGTAATAGCCATAATAATCTGCATGATAATCATAATAACTTTACTATCAACCATAATAATCATAGTAAACGTCATAATAACCACAAAAATCATAACAATCATAATAATAACTATGATAATCGTAGCAACAATCATAATAGCCGTAATAATCGTAGTAATAGCTAGACTAACTCTAATAATCATAACAACGTAATAATAAAC